>NC_048589.1:7177500-7477500 GCF_013265735.2 Oncorhynchus mykiss
GGAGAGAAAGTAAGAGGGGGGATAAAAATGGAGAGCATGAATAATTAGAGAAGGATTTCCCAAACTCGGTACTCATGACCCAAGAGATGCACATTTTAGTTATTGCCCTAACACAACACAGCTGATTCAAACGATAAAAGCTTGACAACTGGTTGATTATTTGAACCAGCTGTGTAGCGCTAGCAAAAAAAACTAAATGTGCACCACTTCGGGTCACAAGGGCCCGAGTTTGGGAAACGCTGAGATAGAAGGGGTGGGTGTGGTGATGGGCTTTCACACCTGCTAGTGTTGGAGCTGGCTGAAGACAGCTTTATACAGGATGTGCAGAGGGATGAGAGGAACAGATGTGCCCGGCCATTTGTAACAGCTGCTTGATACACCACGCTCCCACTATTATCTTATTAGAGGACGTGTGTGTGTGTGTGTGTGTGTGTGTGTGTAAATGTCTTCAAACTGCAGCCACTACTACACTGAACTGTGGCTACAGCCAATTGTCCTTGTCATTGCCACTGCACCCAGCGACCTCCCAGCAGGACGACAGACAGTCACGACAACAAGGAAAACTGTAATCAACCGCTGGAGAGTGTAATCAGCATTCTGCCCTAATCAGCAGAATTGGCGGCTCAATCTGAAACAATCAGGGCCTTGATTGATAGAATGAATTGTTATCTGCCCTGGTCTGCTGGGAGTAAAACCCAAAAGAGACGGTTATCTGGCGTTGCTACATTTGTTTCTACTTGTGTCTTGGACGGGTTGCTCGCAGGCAAACTGCTCTGGCTCCCACTCATTCATCTTAGAGATTAATTAAATGTGGACACTTCAAAGTACTTCCACACATAAGGGTCCCCCAGGGTAGCATGCATTCTAACTGTTTAAAATGGAAAGGAGCAATCCATCATGACTGTTTGTGAGTCAATGTGTGTATGTGTGTGTATATGAGCACAGGGAAATGTGTGTGTATATGTATATGTGTGTATGTGTGTGTGTGCATACGTGTGTGTGTTTGCGTGTGTTTATTTGTATATGTGTGTGTGTGCGTGTGTGTGTGTGTACTGTAAAATGCAAAGGCAAGATATAGGCCCAGGGACATAGGCTACTACTTTATCAGCAAACCAATAGTATAACTGGTCCATAGCCGCCTGCACAATTTTGATACATCTGGCTTTAGTGTCTCACACAGTGCTGAGAATTTTGCAGAAACGTTCAAACAAATACGCTCATTCTCAACGCGTGTTTGATAAATGAGCCCCATTGATTTTGTGTGGGAGCCACAACAATAGACGAAAGACAAATGTTTAGTCTGTTTGAAATAACAAGCCCGATAAGCAGGCTGTGTGACATTCTCAGATTGTTTAGGGAAGAGAAAAGTAGCCAAGTTCTGGCAGATATAGCGTGTGTGTGTGTGTGTGTGTGTGTGTGTGTGTGTGTGTGTGTGTGTGTGTGTGTGTGTGTGTGTGTGCGTGCGTGCGTGTGGTAGAGAAAGTGTGAGGTAGGCAAAATCACCCAGGCAGAAGCGCCTGTCAGCAGCCCCCCAAGGCCCTGGCCGGCCGGACTGTGCCCAAGTCCGTAATGGGATGTTCTTGTGGTGCCAGCGGATCACTCTCATCCTGTGTTCTGGCACACAGATCAAAGAGAATGGCCTGTATAGAGCTGGCTACAGAGATTGGACACAGTAAGGAAGGGAGAGAGAGGGGGAGACAGAGAGAGAGACAGAGAGGGAGAAAGAGAGATAGAAAGGAAGGAAGAAAAAAAAGAAAGAGTGAGAAAGTTAGTCAGGAAGAGAAGAGGAAGAGAAAATGAGAGAGGGAGCGAGAAGAGAAGCGAAAAGTGAGAGAGAGAAAGACAAAGAGATGCCAACGTGTCTACGCAGTAGACAGACTAAAGGGTCCTGTGAGTGAGCAGTCCCTCTATTAACACACACAGGGTGATGAGGTTCCATTACTCTATTTTCCGCTTCCTATTTAAGTCTAGGTGAGGGAAAAAGAGGGAAAAGTGGTGGTAAAAAGAGTCAAGTGGGACTTGGAGGTGGATCCTCTGTTCCTCTCGCACCAATTAGCGACAGTGTCAGTAAAATATGGCCACTGGTCATAGGAGTGGAGTAAAAAGAGGGTACGATGCTGCCATGTCCCAGCCAGGGCCATAGATAACACTCTGGCCAAAATCAATGTGTGGGTAATTCTCAGCCCAAAGCCAGTCAATGACAATAGACCACATTTATAAAACCTTGTACAATCTGACTAAGGTGTTGTAAATTGGGGAGCGCAGACTCCCCACTGGCCTCTAACAAACAAAGCAGTGGTGCTTCTGTTGTGATACGTGGACAGGTCACTGGACATTGGCCCTCTCCGATAAGAGTCAATTCATCTCCCAGCTAGCTCGCAACCAACCAACAAACCAACCATTGCCATCATCAACATCAACTAAGCCAAGCTAGCCAAAAAAATTACCGTCATCCTGATGAAGGCCAAGATGGCCAAGATTGTGCCTTTTTGACTCCTCAAATGGATGACAGGCCAGCTGTGAAGCCGAATGCCCAGAGAGGATGAATGGAGTTCAGTGCCCAGCTAGCACAGTTGGTTCCTTGGAAGTTGTGATAACATATGTTTTTGGTTTCACATTGGTTGTGGGAACGAAGGCATATACAGTTGAAGTCGGAAGTTTACATAAACTTAGGTTGGAGTCATTAAAACTCGTGTTTCAACCACTCCACAAATTTCTTGTTAACAAACAATAGTTTTGGCAAGTCGGTTAGGACATCTGCTTTGTGCATGGCACAAGTCATTTTTCCAATAATTTCACTTATAATTCACTGTATCACAATTCCAGTGGATCAGAAGTTTACATACACTAAGCTGACTGTGCCTTTAAACAGCTTGGAAAATTCCAGAAAATTATGTCATGGCTTTTGAACCTTCTGATAGGCTAATTTCCATCATTTGAGCCAATTGGAGGTGTACCTGTGGATGTATTTCAAGGCCGACCTTCAAACTCAGTGCCTCTTTTCTTGCTCTTTGACTTTGCCTCAATTCTAAGCTAGGAAGTGTAAATGGTAGTAATCAATCTTGCCAGCTAGTTAAACATACCAAAAAGTATCTAAATCAAAAAATGAAATGTAAAATATACATGGCTAGCGTAACCGATGTGAAATGGCTGGTTAGCGGGTTGCGCGCTAATAGCGTTTCAATAGTTAACGTCACTCGTTCTGAGACCTTGAAGAAGTTGTTCCCCTTGCTCGGCTTTTGTGGAGCGATGGGTAACGATTAGAGGTCGACCGATTAATCGGAATGGCCGATTAATTGGGGTCGATTTCAAGTTCTCATAACAATCGGAAATCGGTATTTTTGGACACCGATTTGGCCGATTTTTAAAATATTTTTTTTACACCTTTATTTAACTAGGCAAGTCAGTTAAGAACACATTCTTATTTTCAATGACGGCCTAGGAACGGTGGGTTAACTGCCTTGTTCAGGGGCAGAACGACAGATTTTTACCTTGTCAGCTCGTGGATTCAATCTTGCAACCTTACAGTTAACCAGTCCAACACTCTAACCACCTGCCTTGCATTGCACTCCACGAGGAGCCTGCCTGTTAGGCGAATGCAGTAAGAAGCCAAGGTAAGTTGCTAGCTAGCATTAAACTTATCTTATTAAAAACAATCAATCAATCAATCAATCATAATCACTAGTTAACTACACATGGTTGTTTATATTACTAGTTTATCTAGCGTGTCCTGCGTTGCATATAATCGATGCGGTGCGCATTCGCGGAAAAAGAACTGTCGTTGCTCTAAAGTGTACCTAAACATAAACATCAATGCCTTTCTTAAAATCAATACACAAGTATACATTTTTAAACCTGCATATTTAGTTAATATTGCCTGTTAACATGAATTTCTTTTAACTAGGTAAATTGTGTCACATCTCTTGCAACAGAGTCAAGGTATATGCAGCAGTTTGGGCCACCTGGCTCGTTGCGTACTGTGTGAAGACTATTTATTCCTAACAAAGACAGCAAACTTCGCCAAATGGGGGATGATTTAACAAAAGCACATTTGCGAAAAAAGCACAATCGTTGCACGACTGTACCTAACCATAAACCCCAATGCCTTTCTTAAAATCAATACACAGAAGTATATTTTTTTAAACCTGCATATTTAGCTAAAATAAATCCAGGTTAGCAGGCAATATTAACCAGGTGAAATTGTGTCACTTCTCTTGCGTTCATTGCACGTTTTGCCAGGGTATATGCAACCGTTTGGGTCGCCTGGCTTGTTGCGAACTAATTTGCCAGAATTTTACGTAATTATGACATAACATTGAAGGTTGTACAATGTAACAGCAATATTTAGACTTGGGGATGCCACCCGTTAGATAAAATAAGGAACGGTTCCGTATTTCACTGAAATAATAAATGTGTTTTTTTCCCGAAATGATGGTTTCCGGATTCGACCATATTAATGACAAAGGCTTGTGTGTTATTATGTTATAATTAAGTCTATGATTTGATACTTGATAGAGCAGTCTGACTAAGCGATGGTAGGCAGCAGCAGGCTCGTAAGCATTCATTCAAACAGCACTTTCGTGCATTTTGCCAGCAGCTATTCACTGTGCTTCAAGCATTGAGCTGTTTATGACTTCAAGCCTATCAACTCCCGAGATTAGTCTGGTGTAACCGATGTGAAATGGCTAGCTAGTTAGCGGGGTGTTTCAAACGTCACTCGCTCTGAAACTTGGAGTAGTTGTTCCCCTTGCAAAGGCCGCGGATTTTGTGGAGCGATGGGTAACGATGCTTCAAGGGTAGCTGTTGTCGATGTGTTCCTGGTTCGAGCCCAGGTAGGGGCGAGGAGAGGGACGGAAGCTATACTGTTACACTGGCAATAATAATAATAAAGTGCCTATAAGAACATCCAATAGTCAAAGGTATATGATATACAAATGGTATAGAGAGAAAGAGTCCTATAAATAGAATATTAACTACAAACTAAAACCTCTTACCTTGGAATATTGAAGTCTCATGTTAAAAGGAACCACCACCTTTCATATGTTCTCATGTTCTGAGCAAGGAATTAAACGTTAGCTTTTTTACATGGCACATATTGCACTTTTACTTTTTTTTCCAACACTTTGTTTTTGCATTATTTAAACCAAATTGAACATGTTTCATTATTTATTTGAGGATAAATAGATTTTTATTGATGTATTATATTAAATTAAAACAAGTGTTCATTTGGTATTGTTGTAATTGTCATTATTACAAATACATTTTTTAGTCAGGAAAATCTGCATTTTTGGTCCTCCAATAATCGGTATCGGTATCGGCGTCGAAAAATCCTAATAGGTCGACTTCTAGTAACAATGCTTTGAGGGTGACTGTTGTCGATGTGTGCAGTGGGTCCCTGGTTCGAGCCCAGGTAGGGTTGAGGAGAGGGACGGAAGCTATACTGTTACATTGGTGCCGTGACCCGGATCACTGGTTGCTGCGGAAAAGGAGGAGGTCAAAAGGGGGGTGAGTGTAACCGATGTGAAATGGCTCGCAAGTTAGCGGGGTGCGCACTAATAGCGTTTAAATCGGTGACGTCACTCGCTCTGAGACCTTGAAGTAGGAGATGGCAATCCTTTATTCTATAGGATTGAGGTCAGAGCTTTGTGATGGCAAACAACTTTGGTAGTATGCTTGGGGTCATTGTCCATTTGGAAGACCCATTTGCAACAAAGACTGATGTCTTGAGATGTTGCTTCAATATATCTACATAATTTTCCTACCTCATGATGCCATCTATTTTGTGAAGTGCTTCACGGTTGGGATGGTGTTCTTCGGCTTGCGAGCGTCCCCCTTTTCCCTCCAAACATAACGATGGTCATTATGGCCAAACAGTTTTATTTTTGTTTCATCAGACCAGTGGACATTTCTCCAAAAAGTACAATCTTTGTCCCCATGTGCAGTAGCAAAACATAGTCTGGTGAGATATAAGAGAGATATAAAGATATAAAACTGTATTTTTTTTGTGAAGAATCAACAGCAAGTGGGACACAATCATGAAGTGGAACGACATTTATTGGATATTTCAAACTTTTTTAAAGAATCAAAAACTGAAAAATTGGGCGTGCAAAATTATTCAGCCCCTTTACTTTCAGTGCAGCAAACTCTCTCCAGAAGTTCAGTGAGGATCTCTGAATGATCCAATGTTGACCTAAATGACTAATGATGATAAATACAATCCACCTGTGTGTAATCAAGTCTCCGTATAAATGCACCTGCACTGTGATAGTCTCAGAGGTCCGTTAAAAGCGCAGAGAGCATCATGAAGAACAAGGAACACACCAGGCAGGTCCGAGAAACTGTTGTGAAGAAGTTTAAAGCCGGATTTGGATACAAAAAGATTTCCCAAGCTTTAAACATCCCAAGGAGCACTGTGCAAGCGATAATATTGAAACCTGGCCGTCCCTCTAAACTTTCAGCTCATACAAGGAGAAGACTGATCAGAGATGCAGCCAAGAGGCCCATGATCACTGGATGAACTGCAGAGATCTACAGCTGTGGTGGGAGACATTGTCCATAGGACAACAATCAGTTGTATGTTGCACCAATCTGGCCTTTATGGAAGAGTGGCAAGAAGAAAGCCATTTCTTAAAGATATCCATAAAAAGTGTTGTTTAAAGTTTGCCACAAGCCACCTGGGAGACACACCAAACATGTGGAAGAAGGTGCTCTGGTCAGATGAAACCAAAATTTAACTTTTTGGCAACAATGCAAAACGTTATGTTTGGCGTAAAAGCAACACAGCTCACACCATCCCCACTGTCAAACATGGTGGTGGCAGCATCATGGTTTGGGACTGCTTTTCTTCAGCAGGGACAGGGAAGATGGTTAAAATTGATGGGAAGATGGATGGAGCCAAATACAGGACCATTCTGGAAGAAAACCTGATGGAGTCTGCAAAAGACCAGAGACTGGGATGGAGATTTGTCTTCCAACAAGACAATGATCCAAAACATAAAGCAAAATCTACAATGGAATGGTTCAAAAATAAACATATCCAGGTGTTAGAATGGCCAAGTCAAAGTCCAGACCAGAATCCAATCGAGAATCTGTGGAAAGAACTGAAAACTGCTGTTCACAAATGCTCTCCATCCAACCTCACTGAGCTCGAGCTGTTTTGCAAGGAGGAATGGGAAAAAATGTCAGTCTCTCGATGTGCAAAACTGATAGAGACATACCCCAAGCGACTTACAGCTGTAATCGCAGAAAAAGGTGGCGCTACAAAGTATTAACTTAAGGGGGCTGAATAATTTTGCACGCCCAATTTTTCAGTTTTTGATTTGTTAAAAAAGTTTGAAATATCCAATAAATGTCGTTCCACTTCATGATTGTGTCCCACTTGTTGTTGATTCTTGTTTGAAGCCTGAAATGTGGCAAAAGGTCGCAAAGTTCAAGTGGGCCGAATACTTTCGCAAGGCACTGTACTTTTGTACCCGTTTCCTCCAGCATCTTCACAAGGTCCTTTGCTGTTGTTCTGGGATTGATTTGCACTTGTCACACCAAAGTACGTTCATCTCTAGGAGACAGAACACGTCTCCTTCCTGATGACGGCTGCGTGGTCCCATGGTGTTTATACTTGCATACTATTGTTTGTACAGATGAACGTGGTACCTTCAGGTGTTTGGAAATTGCTCCCAAGGATGAACCAGACTTGTTGTGGAGGTCTACACGTTGTTGTTTTTTTAGGGGTTTTTTTTAGGTCTTGGCTGATTTCTTTTGATTTTCCCATGAAATACATACATCAGAAGCTTCTAAAGCCACGATGTCATTTTCTGGAATTTTCCAAGCTGTTTAAAGGCACAGTCAACTTAGTGTATGTAAACTTCTGACCCACTGGAATTGTGATACAGTAAATTATAAGTGAAATAATTTGTTTTTAAACTATTGTTGGAAAAATGACTTGTAGATGTCCTAACCGACTTGCCAAAACTATAGTTTGTTAACAAGAAATGTTTGAAGTGGTTGAAAAATGAGTTTTAATGACAACCTATGTGTATGTAAACTTCTGATTTCAACTATATAGGGCAGCAGCCTCTAAGGTGCTAGTGATGGCTATTTAAAGTAATGAAATACTATAAAAAAATCATGTTTTTTTGTTAAGTTCCATAAATGTGCTGAGAATGTTCCAAAGCAGAATGTTGCGAAAAGGTTGTATGCAAAATAACCATAGGACAACCACACTCTCACCATGCTCTAAGAAACATATGATTCTCAGAACATTATGTGCTAGCTGGGTGGGCACTCTCCATCAGCCCAGTGGCCAAGCCTAGCAGGAGGCACAGCAGGAGGGGAGAAGAGAGAGCGTTTCATCTCTACCTGAGAGGTGGAGCGATGGCCGATGGCTTAGTTTCCCCTACAGCAGCGGTGATCAGATTGCCCATCGCCGTCATTACTTTCACTTTGTATTCCCTTACCGACACCTTTGTGAGAAGGGACCCGAAATAAAAGGGAAAGGAGTGGATTGTTCACGTTGACAAATGTTTGATGCGGCATTGACAAATGTAGGACAACAGGTTTGTACAGTACACAAACGTTATGGATGAAACCCGGCTTTTGAAATGTCAGTGAAGATCCAGCACAGCATGCTTCAACGCCAAGAGATCTGAGGAGGTTGCTGAAAGATGAATCATTCAGTAGGCATTATTATTTGATAATTCGGAAGAATAATTGAACAGGAAACTATTTGGATTATTTTATTGGGCGGTTTCGATTGTTCCGTACTTGATTAGATCTGAGGACGCCATTCCGCACGAATCTCGTCAGCCATCACTCAGTTTTATAATCAGCGAACATCAAAGTGGTTGTTTGAAGCACTTGAAAAGGTGATATACTTCTCCAAGGTGAAAGGAAAATACAGACCAATGTCATGTTACGCTTACAAAAGGTCTGACTGGATTTGTCTGAGCCCGCTAATGTCAAGAGTATAGAAGTGGAAAATACACTGAGTGTACGAAACGTTCCACAGGGACGCTGTTCCCTCTCACTTTTTCCCCTCACTGAGCATATTTCAGGTCACAAACTTGAACATTGTAAAAAATCAGTGCAACTTTCGGCGCACGTTTACTGCAAACACTGGGGCTGTACCCGCAAGTTAGTTTTAACAGTGGTCAAGTAGGCTACTGTGACTATTTCATCATAATGTAGGCCTACCAGAGTGGCCTATCATCAAAAACAATGGAGCCCACTGGGGAGTTGCAGCAGTGAGACAAGATTGAAAATTGAGGAGAATACACACAAAACAATGGAGAAAATGTATCACATAACATTTTAACATGGACATAGCTGTTCTATCATTCAGCCTACAGTATCAGCCTACAGTATCAGCCAATGTGTGGTGTTCAATGTAGCTCTAAATTACGTGAGACTATTGAAAAAAACATTCAGGGCTTGACATGAACCTGTTTATTCACTTGTCCTTCAGACAACGAGGTAACTGAAAATGTTGTGTTGTTAGAAACCACTTTACAAAATAAAATGCTTCATTATTCCCATACCATTACACCAGAGAATCAAGACACATTATGCTGCCTATTGGCTACTTAGCTTATTCAAGCCCGTCTCAAAATACAACACTGCCCCTTTAAGACAAAAAAAAGCTCTTAAACTGACTTGCTTTCCAAAGATGTCTAGAAACGCACACGTTTTCTGCTCTTGTAGGAAGCAATCCCTCCCCCATTGCTGACTACACATGATCTATAACTGGGCTAATAACTCACTAACTAGCAAAGGATATTAACAAATGTACAAATGTGCACAAGTCGGTACATGTAGCTCTCGCTTTGATCTCAAAACAAGTGCATCTACTCACGACCGCTCATGCTGTAGAAACAGTCCAATTCAAAGTGAATGGCACAGATCCATATGATGCATTTACATATATGCTCCGGTCTGTGCAGAGTACGGGCCTGAGTAGTGCTTGTCAATGCAACAGAATCCTACTCCAATGCATTTTGCCTACAACAAAATCTCTTGCATAGTTGGTTTTGTTTCGGGATGTTGCATTGAAAGTGGCTAATGTTGCGTTGACCCAATCACATTTCCCACAGTAAAGGGAAACGTTGAACGTGATAACTAACGGGAAAACTGAGCGAAGTTCAATCCCGCTCTGATATTTCCACTGCGAGGCTGTCCCGCTGGAGCTGCATGCCCGCGGTTGACTCCAATTCTTCCAACAGTTGTGTCAAGTTGGCTGGATGTCCTTTGGGTGGTGGACTGTCACGTAGAGTAGGCCAGAAGGCTAAACTGAAAAACCTAACCTCTATCAAAATCCCTACAAAAAATGGCAGAGCCTCAAAAGTAACTTCTGCGCAAGGGTGTTTATTTCCATAGTGAATCCGGAACAAAAACAACAGTACTGCCATCCAAAGTATACATTATGGGGACAGCTTTAAAACAATGCTGCCCCCATCAACAGCTCAATCCAAAATGGTTCCCTCTTGAACTGAAAGAGAGGCTCCTTTTGTAGGGGAAGCCCCTCCCATCAGAACATACCCAGCACTAATTAATTCAGCAATTACCTTCGTCAAAGCCTACATTTTACCCCTCAGCTAAACATAATGAATTATATACATTGCGACACGTTTCTCACGACACAACATACCAATACAACACATTTACAAAATCCCCATCCCTCCTTATCAGTCATAAGTGCAATACAAGTTGCTTAAATTAAACATGAGCGCTTGTCTGTATATTCTTTCTACCATAAACTGCTCCTGACGGGAGGTGAGAATAAAGTGAGAAATGTATGTGCTAAGATAGGGAAGTTAACTCGTGTGTCGACCCACATTGTTAACGGAGCTGATAACGGAGCAGGGAGGCTGACTGTGTGTGTGTTAGTGTACCAAACGCTGCCTGCGGCCAGTGACGGACTTCTCCGTCACACGGACCATTCTTGATGAACACAGGAAACTGTTGAGTGTGAAAAAAAAACAGCAGTGTTGACGTTCTTGACACGCGCCTACTACCATACCCTGTTTAAGGTACTTCAATATTTGATCTTTCCCATTCACCCCCTGAATGGCACACGTACACAATCCATGTCTCAATTGTCTCAAGGCTTAAAAATCCTTCTTTAACCTGGCGCCGTTCATCTACACGGATTGAAGTGGATTTAACTAGTGACATCAATAAGGGATCACAGCTTTCAGCTGGATCCACCTGGTCAGTCGGTGGCATGGAAAGAGCAGGTGTTCTTAATGTTTTGTACACTCAGTGTAAATAAATGTTACCTCACTAGGGTCAATGGAGTGAAAGTTCTTCAGACATGATTGTTTTAATCTCAGAAAGATTTCTCTCAAACCATCGAGAAAGGTTTTTCCTCGAAGAAGAGATAATGCTGGTAGTGGAGTAAGCTCACTTAAGGGACATAGGCTTGCGTGTAAACAACCACGAATTCACTTCCCATTTCGACGGAAGGAGAAAGGGAAGAAGAACACTGAACCAGATGTAATTACAAAAGGCAATAAAACTGCTCCAAGACTATGACCCACAAGGAGGAAATATGTCATCGCTTATCAGCCCAGCACAGAATGGGGAAATCTTGTGGGTCGGTCGCTTGCTCTTTTCAAATGTGACACTGTGCAAGATGGTGGGGCCTTTTTTCGAGAACACCAAATGTACAAATTCTCCCTCCTTCATTCCAGGGGGAAATATGTTTTTTTTTTAACAGAGATGAGGGCGATAAAACAACCTTGGATGTGACATTCAGGACTAATAAGAGACGGGCTGTTTAGATACTGGGGAAGACAGGCCCAAGTCTTAAATCCTACAGTAAACAACACTGAGTGCTGTTTGTGAGGACATTGCACTATATCAATCATAGCCTGATAATAACCTTATTGAGGAGCCACGAGAAAGAGTGATATGAGCTGGTGCTGTACTCCTCTACGTATGTATCATCACAAATACTGTAGGCTACTGTCGTTATGATTACATGAGCACAGAATGAATACTATACCACACAAGCCTCCATGTTGGTTGTAGAGAAAAGATATGTAGTCAGAAACGTCAATAATGCTACAGTATATCTGTTTTTTTTATATATATTAAAATAGAAAATGGCTTTAATTGTCAAACAACCTCTGACCTCTACTTTTCAAATACATTTTTTCTGCCAACAAAACAAAGCTTAAATATCTGTGCCACTGGGACACCACACAATGCTCAGTGTCTGCTCAGTCAAACTGCAAAAAGCTTTGAGTGAAGAAAACTTGAGTCGAAAACAGAGGTGATGACAACAGTAAACTTTGCATTGCTTATGTTCTCCCAGCATGGGGGAGGGGAAGGGAAGCTGTCCTATTTTTTAAAGCGTGGAGAGAGAAGGCAGAGTTGTTGTTGTTGTTGCCGGCGCGAGGTGGGGGATACTTGACAGGTATTGTCAGTCGACTCAGCGAGCGGCCGGGGCGATGAAGATGAGTCTGCTTCTGACAAGTTTATTGAAAAAGATGCAGGCGCAAACAGCTTGGTCCCCCTACTCTACTCTACAACACTACCTCCTTTCTCTCCTTTCTGTATCTGTCTCCTTCCCTCTCAAACAGCTTGGTCCCCCTACTCTACTCTACAACACTACCTCCTTTCTCTCCTCTCTGTATCTGTCTCCTTCCCTCTCAAACAGCTTGGTCCCCCTACTCTACTCTACAACACTACCTCCTTTCTCTCCTCTCTGTATCTGTCTCCTTCCCTCTCAAACAGCTTGGTCCCCCTACTCTACTCTACAACACTACCGCCTTTCTCTCCTCTCTGTATCTGTCTCCTTCCCTCTCAAACAGCTTGGTCCCCCTACTCTACTCTACAACACTACCTCCTTTCTCTCCTCGCTGTATCTGTCTCCTTCCCTCTCTTTCTCACTCCCCCTCTTTCTGTTCTATCTCTCTCTTTTGTCTGGCTCTTCCTTTCTCTCTCCATCAATCGTTTTATCTTATTCTCTCTCGCGCGCGCGCTCTATCCCCCCTCTGCTTCTCTCATGGACAAAACACACTGCAGGAAGAGAGAACTGGAAAATAAACTTTTCTGTTCTACTCCAAATAAAAAGGACGAGAAAAGGAAAAAAGGGAGGGAGAGAGAACAATAAAGCCAAGTGTAGTGCAGTGTGTTGGCTTGTCTTTTATAGACAGCACCTTTGATTCATACTCCTCCTCTTATCTATTTTCTACAGCAGTCCTGGCAGCGGAGGAGACAGCCATGGTATGTGAGAGGAAAATTAGGTCTCGCCACAGGCGTGATAACCTCCCCTCAGTACAACTCGGGTTCTGGCCCTGTAGGGACAAGCTGGGATGTGATTGGCAGACAGTGGATTTCCTCTCATAGCTGCTAATGCTGTTGGCTTTAATGTTTCTCGGGTGCTGGGGGCATCCAGTGGCAACCCAATCAGAGGGCCAAAGATGAATTATGAAAATGAGATGACCATTTCCTCATCTGTTCACAAGGCTTACTTATGGTACAATAAATAGGGCTGTAAATTAGAAAGAGTTTAACGTTTGGATCAATCGACGATACTGTATGCATCTATCCATTCACAATGCATCAATCAATGCATTATACAACAGGACTCTCCAAGGTCATGGGGGTGAGTGTCACCTCAAAATACACTCCATGCATTCTATGACCCCAGGTAATGCTGACGCTGCTGCCGATGACGATAATGATGACGAAGACGACGAGGAAGATAAAGACAAGGACATGATGATGGCGACAATGTGAGAAAATTCCAAATCTTGAAATGCAAACATAAGGAACGCCATGGTTCAAATATTTTGACCTCCCATGGTCTGGAGAGAAGGAGTGTGTCGGGGGTCCGGTAAGAAGTTCACTGGAGGTAATCACCGTTGGGGTGTGGATAAATAGGAAAGATGAAGAACGGGGGCGAAAGTCAGTTAATAAGAAAAAATGAGGATACATGGAGGGCCTTTGAATGAAATATTACTCATATTATTTATTTCTGTTCACCAGATAGGGTAGTCTGTCATCTGCAGGAAGGGGGCAGAGAAACTAGGCTAAGTGGCCAGGCCATTTCTTGTGCCTTTCCAAATGGCTGAATAGATATTAGGATTTTACAGCCTATTACACATGATAATTGGAGAGCATATTGAATTTCGGGGCAATTTTCTCTCCCACTGTCTCCCCACTGGGCACAAACTGGTTGAATCAACGCTGTTTCAACGCAATTTGTCAACGTACTGTGACGTGGAATCTAGGTGGGAAAAGTCATCAACGTATACTGTTGTTTTGAAGGTGGCAACCAATTTTCAATATAGACAAACCTTGTATAACATATGTTAAATTTGTATCTTTGCAACAACATCAGATCTTCATCATTATATCCACTATCAGAAAAAAAAACATAGGCTGGGCAGCACCTCCTACTGGAGAGTTAATTTTCTATAGCTATCCATTTGGTTCCCCATCCAGGGTTTAAATCAAGCCCAGCTTAGCTTTAGATATTTGTCACTGACTGCTACCAGTGTGCATTCATGAGAATGATTATTGAGAGATGTCTTAATAACTTAATAGATTCACTGCTGCTGCGGAAGTCATTCCAAAGGGTAGATTTAACAGAGTAAAGGAAACCATACTTTATACAGTGCCTTCAGAAAGTATTCACACCCCTTTACTTTTTCCACATTTGGTTGTGTTACAGGCTACATTTAAAATGTATTAAAATTAGATTTTGTTTGTCACTGATCTACACACAATACCCCATAATGTCAAAGTGTAATATTGTTTGTAGAGAAATTCGCAATTAATAAAAAATGAAAAGCAGAAATATATTGAGTCAATAAGTATTCAACCCTTTTGTTCAGAGTTACAAAATGGCATATCAATACACTTGAGTTGAGGAACAGTAGGAATCCTGGATCATTGTTATTCTAACTTTCGCAACGCATATAAGGCCCTCTCCCGCCCTCCTTTTGGAAAAGCTGACCACGACTCCATTTTCTTGCTCCCAGCCTAAAGACAGAGACTAAAACAGGAAGCTCCCGTGCTCAGGTCTGTTCAACGCTGGTCCGACCAATCTGATTCCACGCTTCAAGATTGCTTCGATCACGTGGATTGGGATATGTTCCGCATTGCATCAAAAAACAACATTGACGAGTACGCTTATTTGGTGAGCGAGTTTATTAGCAAGTGCATCAGCGATGTCGTACCCACAGCAACTATTAAAACATTCCCAAACCAGAAACTGTGGATCGATGGCAGCATTCGCGCGAAACTGAAAGCGCGAACCACTGCTTTTAACCAAGTTGACAACCGAATACAAACAGTGTAGCTATTCCCTCCGCAAGGCAATCAAACAAGCTAAGAGTCAGTATAGAGACAAAGTAGAGTTGCAATTCAACGGCTCAGACACAAGAGGTATGTGGCAGGGTCTACAGTCAATCACGGATTACAAAAAGAAAACCAGCCCCGTCGCGGACCAGGATGTCTTGCTCCCAGACAGACTAAACAACATCTTTGCTCGCTTTGAGGACAATACAGCGCCACTGATACGGCCCGCTACCAAAAACCTGTGGACTCTCCTTCACTGCAGCCGACGTGAGTAAAACATTTAAACGTGTTAACCCTCGCAAGGCTGCAGGCCCAGACCGCATCCCCAGCCGCGTCCTCAGAGCATGCGCAGACCAGCTGGTTGGTGTGTTTATGGACGTATTCAATCAATCCTTATCCCAGTCTACTGTTCCCACATGCTTCAAGAGGGCCACCATTGTTCCTGTTCCCAAGAAAGCTAAGGTAACTGAGCTAAACGACTACCGCCCTGTAGCACTCACTTCCGTCATCATGAAGTGCTTTGAGAGACTTGTCAAGGACCATATCACCTCCACCCTACCTGACACCCTAGACCCCCTTCAATTTGCTTACCGCCCCAATAGGTCCACAGACGACGCAACCACACTGCACACTGCCCTAACCCATCTGGACAAGAGGAATACCTATGTGAGAATGCTGTTCATCTCCACAACTTTGTCCCTGACCTGTTTGGAGAGCTCCTTGGTCTTCATGGTGCCGCTTGCTTGGTGGTGCCCCTTGCTTAGTGGTGTTGCAGAACACGTGCATATATACTGAGATCATGTGGACACAACATGTGACACTTAGATTTATTTAACTAATTATGTGACTTCTGAAGGTAATTGGTTGCACTACATCTTATTTAGGACCTTCCTAGCAAAGGGGGTGAATACATATGCACGCACCACTTTTCCGGTTTTATTTATTTAAAAACATTTTTTGAAACAAGTAATTTTTTGCATTTCACTTCACCAATTTGGACTATTTTGTATATGTCCATTTCATGAAATCCAAATAAAAATCCATTAAAATACAGGTTGTAATGCAACAAAATTAGAAAAATGCAGAATACTTTTGCAATGCACTGTATATATATCTGAAAATGTAACTATCTTACCCGTGGTCTGAAATCGGAGTAGATAGTCAGAGCAAATGACCAGCTAGTACATCTATCAACAGTTGTTGCAGAGACATTCTATTGAAATGGATACTTGCATAATGGAGACTTTTTTAAGACAAGTAGCTAGCTAGCTAAACAATGAAACATAATCACAACTCATGATGTTACTACCTTGCATGAGTCTGCAGGTAGCTAACAACCAGATGCAATGTTAGCTAGCTATAACTAGTCAAGCAAATGTGTCTGAGATACGAAGAATAAAATCATACACATAACGTTAGCTAGCGAGCCAGTCAGCTAACATTAGCTAGCTAACAGTACATATTAACTTGAAATTAAATAACTTTCTGTCAAAATTAGCAATGTGTAATATCTGAAAATGTAGCTAGCTAGACTATTTTACCCGTACACATCATGGTTGGATGCGTCTCCTGTCAGATGCCATGGTTGCCCTTAGTTTGAAGATGTAATCCGGAGACAGGAGTTTTCTCCACCTCCTTAGCTATCATACTCAAATTCCACTTATTTCAAAACTCCAGAAAGTGGAGAATATATACATAATGTTTGCTAGCGAGCCAGCCAGCTAATGTTAGCTAGCTAACAGTACACTTTAACTTGACATTAGGTTTATGCAGTTTTACTACGCAATACATTAAAACAAGCCACGCTAGACAGGTTTACCTATACATACGGACCATTTCAAACAGACAAAAGCGTGTTATATGGCAGACCAATCTAAACTCATCTCTCGGCATGTCCAGTACACTCATTATCTGAGTCAATCGTGGTTGCTGTCTTATTCTCTGGCTAAACCAACTAGGCTCGTAATTGAACAATTAAATTTTTATTTACAGATGGCATACACGTTTGTTATTAAGCCACATGAATGTTAACATGTTCGAGAAGGCATTTCCGCGGCTCTCCTGTGAAGTATTGACCCGCGACATAAGCCTAGTTTCTTGAAACGGGTCACATTTAAGTATTGTGTGTAGATGTGTTGACAAAAAAAATGGCAATTAAATCCAGGGATGTGAATTCTTTCTGAAGGCAATGTAAGTCACATATCATCAATGATACTATTTAGGCTATTAGTTACAATTACAGTTACAATGTTATGTTCACATACTATCTGGGGAGGCAGGTAGCCTAGTGTTTAGGCCAGTAACCGAAAGGTTGTTAGATCGAATCCCAGAGCTGACAAGGTAAAAATCTGTCATTCTGCCCCTGAACAAGGCAGTTAACCCACTGTCCCTAGGCTGTCGTTGTAAATAAGAATTTGTTCTTAACTGACTTGCCATGTTAAATAAAGGTAAAATATTTTTTTTAAATCTAAGTTAAAGAATACACTTATATTATATTTGTCACATGCTTCCTAATCAACAAGGTGTAAAGTGACATGTATATGGGTCCTTTTCTAACAATGCAGAGTTAAAGATATTAAAAAATGTATGGTGATACGAGGAATAAACACACAGTTAATAACGAATAAAAATAACATGGTAGTACCAGTACTGAAGCGAAGTATGAGGTACTTGAGGTAGCTACAGTGCCTTGCGAAAGTATTCGGCCCCCTTGAACTTTGCGACCTTTTGCTACATTTCAGGCTTCAAACATAAAGATATAAAACTGTATTTTTTTGTGAAGAATCAACAACAAGTGGGACACAATCATGAAGTGGAACGACATTTATTGGATATTTCAAACTTTTTTAACAAATCAAAAACTGAAAAATCTGTTAAAAGCGCAGAGAGCATCATGAAGAACAAGGAACACACCAGGCAGGTCCGAGAAACTGTTGTGAAGAAGTTTAAAGCCGGATTTGGATACAAAAATATTTCCCAAGCTTTAAACATCCCAAGGAGCACTGTGCAAGTGATAATATTGAAATGGAAGGAGTATCAGACCACTGCAAATCTACCAAGACCTGGCCCTCCCTCTAAACTTTCAGCTCATACAAGGAGAAGACTGATCAGAGATGCAGCCAAGAGGCCCATGATCACTCTGGATGAACTGCAGAGATCTACAGCTGAGGTGGGATACTCTGTCCATAGGACAACAATCAGTCGTATATTGCACAAATCTGGCCTTTATGGAAGAGTGGCAAGAAGAAAGACATTTCTTAAAGATATCCATAAAAAGTGTTGTTTAAAGTTTGCCACAAGCCACCTGGGAGACACACCAAACATGTGGAAGAAGGTGCTCTGGTCAGATGAAACCAAAATTGAACTTTTTGGCAACAATGCAAAACGTTATGTTTGGCGTAAAAGCAACACAGCTGAACACACCATCCCCACTGTCAAACATGGTGGTGGCAGCATCATGGTTTGGGCCTGCTTTTCTTCAGCAGGGACAGGGAAGATGGTTAAAATTGATGGGAAGATGGATGGAGCCAAATACAGGACCATTCTGGAAGAAAACCTGATGGAGTCTGCAAAAGACCAGAGACTGGGACGGAGATTTGTCTTCCAACAAGACAATGATCCAAAACATAAAGCAAAATCTACAATGGAATGGTTCAAAAATAAACATATCCAGGTGTTAGAATGGCCAAGTCAAAGTCCAGACCTGAATCCAATCGAGAATCTGTGGAAAGAACTAAAAACTGCTGTTCACAAATGCTCTCCATCCAACCTCACTGAGCTCGAGCTGTTTTGCAAGGAGGAATGGGAAAAAATGTCAGTCTCTCGATGTGCAAAACTGATAGAGACATACCCCAAGCGACTTACAGCTGTAATCGCAGCAAAAGGTGGCGCTACAAAGTATTAACTTAAAGGGGCTGAATAATTTTGCACGCCCAATTTTTCAGTTTTTGATTTGTTAAAAAAGTTTGAAATATCCAATAAATGTCGTTCCACTTCATGATTGTGTCCCACTTGTTGTTGATTCTTCACAAAAAAATACAGTTTTATATCTTTATGTTTGAAGCCTGAAATGTGGCAAAAGGTCGCAAAGTTCAAGGGGGCCGAATACTTTCGCAAGGCACTGTATGTACATACAGGTAGGGGTAAAGTAACTAGGCAACAGGTAAGATAATAGAAAGTAGCAGCAGTGTGAAATTGTGTGTGAGTGTGTTTGTGGTGTCAGTATGCATGTTTTTGCATGTTATTTGTGTGTGGGCGTATGTAGTGTGTGTGTTGTTGTGTCAGTGTAACTGTGTGTGGGTGGGTAGAGTCCAGTGTGTGTGCATAGAGGGTTAGTGGGTTAGTGCAAAAAAAAGTGTGTGCGTTGGGGTGTGTATGTGTGTGTTGGGGTGTCAGTGTAAGTATGTGTGAGTGCGTGGGTAGAGTCCAGTGTGTGTAAATAGAGTCCAATCTAGAGAGTTAGTGCCAAAAAAGTGTCAATGCAGGTAGTTTGTGTAGCCATTTGATTTGCTATTTAGCAGTCTTGTTAAGAAGTCTTATGGCTTGGGGGTAGTAGATGTTGGTTACAGATTTGGTGCACTGGTACCGCTTGCAGGGTTGGAAATTAACACCCACCACCCGGCAAATGCGAGTAAGAATGTATATTTCAACAGCCACGTTGTTTTTAGAGGATTTTTTTTATTTTTTATCCAAGAAAGGTTACTAAAGTGTGACCTGTTCTCGTCTTTTTGGCCACATGCTAGGTTGTTTTCAATGTTAGTGTGAGTTTTTGCAACTGTCTGCTGCTCGGAAGACATCGCCACACAGAACAATTAGAGGGACTGGTGCAAAGCTCCCCCACAACACGATGCTGCCACCCCTGTGCTTCATGGTTGGGATGGTGTTCTTCGGCTTGCAGACATAACGATGGTCATTATGGCCAAACAGTTCTATTTCTGTTTCATCAGACCAGAGGACATTTCTCCAAAAAGTATGATCTTTGTCCCCATGTGCAGTTGCAAACTGTAGTCTGGCTTTTTTATGACGGTTTTGGAGCAGTGGCTTCTTCCTTGCAGAGCGGCCTTTCAGGTTATGTCGATATAAGATTTGTTTGACTGTGGATATAGATACTTTTGTACCTGTTTCCTCCAGCATCTTCACAAGGTCATTTGCTGTTGTTCTGGGATTTATTTGCACATTTCGCACCAAAGTACGTTCATCTCTAGGAGACAGAACACGTCTCTTTCCTGAGCGGTATGACGGCTGCGTGGTCCCATGGTGTTTATACTTGCGTACTATTGTTTGTACAGATGAACGTGGTACCTTCAGGCGTTTGGAAATTGCTCCCAAGGATGAACCAGACTTGTGGAGGTCTACAATTTTTTTTCTGAGGTCTTGGCTGATTTCTTTTGATTTTCAAGCAAGCAAAGAGGCATTGCGTTTGAAGGTATATCTTGAAATACATCCACAGGAACACATCCACAACAACGCCGGATTCCTGCCGTAATCCCTGGACCACTACTTCTGATCTTCACAGCTAGCTTGCAGCTAGCTAGCTAGCTCACAGCTTGCAGCTAGCTAGCTCACAGCTAGTTAGCTCACAGCTAGCTTTCACTCACCGTGGCACCTAGTACCGAAGCTATTCCCTGAGGCCCACCTCCCGGCCTACTCAGCTGTTCACCCGAACCCCACTCATGCACGGCTGGAGCCCAAAACTCCACCGGATCCTTGCTGTAACCTCTGGAACTTGGCACAGGATCACCGCTGCTACCGATTGGATATAGAGGCTAACGCCACTGCCATGAAGCTAGCACCAGTTAGACGTGAGTCAGGCACATCTCCCGACTAGCAAACTAAATTCCACAATATCTCTTTCGCCATCTGGCTTGGATTCTCTGTCGACACAGCGCCCCGCCGCACTACCACGACTGGTCTGCCGACGAATACTCCATCCGCTGTGCCTTCATCTCCATTCTGTTTATTTATTTTTTTATCTGTCGGCCCCAGTCGCGAACTCAGGCTCTGTGTGTAGTTAATCCGACCCTCTCTGCCTAGTCATCATCATTTTACCTGCTGTTGTTGTGTTAGCTGATTAGCTGTTGTTGTCTCACCTGTTGTTTTAGCTAGCTCTCCCAATCAACACCTGTGATTACTTTATGCCTCGCTGTATGTCTCTCTTAAATGTCAATATGCCTTGTATACTGTTGTTCAGGTTAGTTTTCATTGTTTTAGTTTACAATGGACCCCTAGTTCCACTCTTCATACCTCTGATACCTCCTTTGTCCCCCCTCCCACACATGCGGTGACCTCACCCATTACAACCAGCATGTCCAGAGATACAACCTCTCTTATCATCACCCAGTGCCTGGGCTTACCTCCGCTGTACCCGCACCCCACCACACCACTGTCTGCGCATTATGCCCTGAATATATTCTACCACGCCCAGAAATCTGCTCCTTTTATTCTTTGTCCCCAACGCTCTAGGCGACCAGTTTTGATAGCCTTTAGCCGCACCCTCATTCTACTCCTCCTCTGTCCCGCAGGTGATGTGGAGGTAAACCCAGGCCCTGCATGTCCCCAGGCATCCTCATTTGTTGACTTCTGTGATCGAAAAAGCCTTGGTTTCATGCATGTCAACATCAGAAGCCTCCTCCCTAAGTTTGTTTTACTCACTGCTTTAGCACACTCTGCCAACCCTGATGTCCTTGCTGTGTCTGAATCCTGGTTTAGGAAGGCCACCAAAACTTCTGAGATTTCCATACCAAACTATAACATCTTCTGTCAAGATAGAACTGCCAAAGGGGGAGGAGTTGCAGTCTACTGCAGAGATAGCCTGCAAAGTAATGTCATAATTTCCAGGTCCATACCCAAACAGTTCAAACTTCTAATTTTAAAAATTAATCTCTCTAGAAATAGTTTCAATAGCCCTCAGCTCCCAGCTGTGCCCTGGACACCATTTGTGAATTGATCGCCCCCCATCTAGCTTCAGAGTTTGTTCTGTTAGGTGACCTAAACTGGGATATGCTTAACACCCCGGCAGTCCTACAATCTAAGCTAGATGCCCTCAATCTCACACAAATCATCAAGGAACCCACCAGGTACAACCCTAAATCTGTAAACAAGGGCACCCAGGGATGTGAATTCTTTCTGAAGGCAATGTAAGTCACATATCATCAATGATACTATTTAGGCTATTAGTTACAATTACAGTTACAATGTTATGTTCACATACTATCTGGGGAGGCAGGTAGCCTAGTGTTTAGGCCAGTAACCGAAAGGTTGTTAGATCGAATCCCAGAGCTGACAAGGTAAAAATCTGTCATTCTGCCCCTGAACAAGGCAGTTAACCCACTGTCCCTAGGCTGTCGTTGTAAATAAGAATTTGTTCTTAACTGACTTGCCATGTTAAATAAAGGTAAAATATTTTTTTTAAATCTAAGTTAAAGAATACACTTATATTATATTTGTCACATGCTTCCTAATCAACAAGGTGTAAAGTGACATGTATATGGGTCCTTTTCTAACAATGCAGAGTTAAAGATATTAAAAAATGTATGGTGATACGAGGAATAAACACACAGTTAATAACGAATAAAAATAACATGGTAGTACCAGTACTGAAGCGAAGTATGAGGTACTTGAGGTAGCTACAGTGCCTTGCGAAAGTATTCGGCCCCCTTGAACTTTGCGACCTTTTGCCACATTTCAGGCTTCAAACTAAGATATAAAACTGTATTTTTTTGTGAAGAATCAACAACAAGTGGGACACAATCATGAAGTGGAACGACATTTATTGGATACTTCAAACTTTTTTAACAAATCAAAAACTGAAAAATCAGTTAAAAGCGCAGAGAGCATCATGAAGAACAAGGAACACACCAGGCAGGTCCGAGAAACTGTTGTGAAGAAGTTTAAAGCCGGATTTGGATACAAAAAGATTTCCCAAGCTTTAAACATCCCAAGGAGCACTGTGCAAGCGATAATATTGAAATGGAAGGAGTATCAGACCGCACTACCACGACTGGTCTGCCGACGAATACTCCATCCGCTGTGCCTTCATCTCCATTCTGTTTATTTATTTTTTATCTGTCGGCCCCAGTCGCGAACTCAGGCTCTGTGTGTAGTTAATCCGACCCTCTCTGCCTAGTCATCATCATTTTACCTGCTGTTGTTGTGTTAGCTGATTAGCTGTTGTTGTCTCACCTGTTGTTTTAGCTAGCTCTCCCAATCAACACCTGTGATTACTTTATGCCTCGCTGTATCTGTGTCTCTCTCAAATGTCAATATGCCTTGTATACTGTTGTTCAGGTTAGTTTTCATTGTTTTAGTTTACAATGGACCCCCTAGTTCCACTCTTCATACCTCTGATACCTCCTTTTCATTTTCTGTCAAGATAGAACTGCCAAAGGGGGAGGAGTTGCAGTCTACTGCAGAGATAGCCTGCAAAGTAATGTCATAATTTCCAGGTCCATACCCAAACAGTTCAAACTTCTAATTTTAAAAATTAATCTCTCTAGAAATAGTTTCAATAGCCCTCAGCTCCCAGCTGTGCCCTGGACACCATTTGTGAATTGATCGCCCCCCATCTAGCTTCAGAGTTCGTTCTGTTAGGTGACCTAAACTGGGATATGCTTAACACCCCGGCAGTCCTACAATCTAAGCTAGATGCCCTCAATGTCACACAAATCATCAAGGAACCCACCAGGTACAACCCTAAATCTGTACACAAGGGCACCCTCATAGACGTTATCCTGACCAACTGGCCCTCCAAATACACCTCCGCTGTCTTCAATCAGGATCTCAGTGATCACTGCCTCATTGCCTGTATTCGCTACGGGTCCGCAGTCAAACGACCACCCCTAATTACTGTCAAACGCTCCCTAAAACACTTCTGCGAGCAGGCCTTTCTAATCGACCTGGCCCGGGTATCCTGGAAGGATATTGATCTCATCCCGTCAGTTGAGAATGCCTGGTCATTCTTTAAAAGTAACTTCCTCACCATCTTAGATAAGCATGCTCCGTTCAAAAAATGCAGAACTAAGAACAGATTTAGCCCCTGGTTCACTCCAGACCTGACTGCCCTCGACCAGCACAAAAACATTCTGTGGCGGACTGCAATAACATTGAATAGTCCCCGCGATATGCAACTGTTCAGGGAAGTCAGGAACCAATACACGCAGTCAGTCAGGAAAGCAAAGGCCAGCTTTTTCAAGCAGAAATTTGCATCCGGTAGCTCTAACTCCAAAAAGTTCTGGGACACTGTAAAGTCCATGGAGAACAAGAGCACCTCCTCCCAGCTGCCCACTGCACTGAGGCTAGGTAACACGGTCACCACCGATAAAGCCATGATAATCGAAAACTTCAACAAGCATTTCTAGCCATGCCTCGGCCAACAGCTCCACCCCCCCCCCCCCCCCCCCCCCCCACCCGCAGCTACTCGCCCAAGCTTCCCCAGCTTCTCCTTTACCCAAATCCAGATAGCAGATGTTCTGAAAGAGCTGCAAAACCTGGACCCGTACAAATCAGCTGGGCTTGACAATCTGGACCCCCTATTTCTGAAACTATCCGCCGCCAATGTAGCAACCCCTATTACCAGCCTGTTCAACCTCTCTTTCATATCGTCTGAGATCCCCTATATCCATCCTGCCCTGCATATCTAAGGTCTTCGAAAGCCAAGTCAACAAACAGATCACTGACCATCTCGAATCCCACCGTACCTTCTCCGCTGTGCAATCTGGTTTCCGAGCCGGTCACGGGTGCACCTCAGCCACGCTAAAGGTACTAAACGATATCATAACCGCCATCGATAAAAGACAGTACTGTGCAGCCGTCTTCATCGACCTGGCCAAGGCTTTCGAACATTGTTGTGGACATCTATAAGTGCCTAGGTGTCTGGCTAGACTGTAAACTCTCCTTCCAGACTCATATCAAACATCTCCAATCCAAAATCAAATCTAGAATCGGCTTTGTATTTCGCAACAAAACCTCCTTCACTCACGCCTTCACTCACAACTTACCCTAGTAAAACTGACTATCCTACCGATCCTCGACTTCGGCGATGTCATCTACAAAATGGCTTACAATACTCTACTCAGCAAACTGGATGCAGTTTATCACAGCGCCATCCGCTTTGTTACTAAAGCACCTTATACCACCCACCACTGCGACCTGTATGCTCTAGTTGGCTGGCCCTCGCTACATATTCGTCGCCAGACCCACTGGCTCCAGGTCATCTACAAGTCCATGCTAGGTAAAGCTCCGCCTTATCTCAGTTCACTGGTCACGATGGCAACACCCACCCGTAGCACGCGCTCCAGCAGGTGTATCTCACTGATCATCCCTAAAGCCAACACCTCATTTGGCCGCCTTTCCTTCCAGTTCTCTGCTGCCTGTGACTGGAACTAATTGCAAAAATCTTTGAAGTTGGAGACTTTTATCTCCCTCACCAACTTTAAACATCTGCTATCTGAGCAGCTAACCGATCACTGCAGCTGTACATAGTCCATCGGTAAATAGCCCACCCAATTTACCTACCTCATCCCCATACTGTTTTTATTTATTTACTTTTCTGCTCTTTTGCACACCAGTATCTCTACCTGCACATGACCATCTGATCATTTATCACTCCAGTGTTAATCTGCTAAATTGTAATTATTCGCCTACCTCCTCATGCCTTTTGCACACAATGTATATAGACTCTTTTTCTTTTTTTAAATATAAAAACATTTCTACTGTGTTATTGACTTGTTTATTGTTTACTCCATGTGTAAATCTGTGTTGCTGTCTGTTCCCACTGCTGTGCTTTATCTTGGCCAGGTCGCAGTTGTAAATGAGAACTTGTTCTCAACTAGCCTACCTGGTGAAATAAATAAAATAAAATAAACATCCAATTAACTCAAATGATGTCAATTAGCCCACCAGAAGCTTCTAAAGCCATGACATAATTCTCTTGAATTTTCCAAGCTGTTTAAAGGCACAGTCAACTTAGTTTATGTAAACTTCTGACCCACTGGAATTGTGATCCATAAGTGGAATAATCTGTCTGTAAACAATTGTTGGAAAAATGACTTGTGTCATGCACAAAGTAGATGTCCTAACCGACTTGCCAAAACTATAGTTTGTTAACAAGAAATGTGTTGAGTGTTTGAAAAACAAGCTTTCTTAATGACTCCAACCTAAGTGTATGTAAACTTCCGACTTCAACTGTATGTCATTTAAAAAAAAATGATATACACATTAAATATTCTACATATTCAATCTTAGAAAATGGATATGATTTATGAGTTGTTTGTAACTTAGCATTCAGTATTCCTGGCACACTCATAAATTCAATAACACCGCTCTACTAATTGCATGGCTTAAACCAAGCTTTATTCCCGATATTCATCTAAACCAATTAAGTGAAAGGGGGGGGGGGGGGGGGGGCTTAATCCTTGGTTGAATGTTAAAGTACATGCTCATCCTGACGTCATACAAGCCCTCACTCCACAAGCCACATGTCTGCTAGACTGAATTTATTTGGATTATTTGCCTCTGTTAAGAGACCTAGAAGTGCCCATATAATTCAATGGCCTTTGCTTCAGGATAAGGATTAGAGAAAAGGTGGGAAAAAAAGGGTTGTCTGATATTTCCACCCATCCCTCCTGTTCTCATAGGCCGAGGCAAAGCCTGCTCATGCTGAGCGAGAGAGTGGCTCTATCCGTGGGTCTATATTGGACATACTGTAGGGATGAGTGGAGTGACTCCGTGAGCTCATCACTGCTGTGGCTCAGCCACGGTAAAGAGGAGAGAAAAAAATAGATTATGGAATCCAGATTGAGCACCCTCAGCACTGCCGATCATCAACGTAATTAGTCATAATCAGTGGCATCCGCAGAGAGGGGGATGATAGGAAAGAAAAAAGACTGACTGAGTGAAAAGGTAGGGAAGGGGAAAAAAAATCACGTTTTGTATTAAACCAAAAGCGATACACACCACAGGAGGCTGCTGAAGGTAGAACGGCTCATAAGGATGTCCAGAACGGAGCAACTGGAATCGCATCAAACAACTGGAAACCATGTGTTTGATGTATACACACAGAAAATGATGGCTGAGTTGGACTTTTGTACTTGCCGAGAATTGTTGGAATATTAATTCATATGTAAACAATGACGCATAGATCTACATCAGTGTTTCCCAAACTGTGGGGGTCAGTACAGCTTTCAATGTACTCTTGTAAGATGTAATAGTGGAGTGCACAAGGTGCAATTTGGAAATTGGGTAGTGCATCATCAGTTTTCCTCTTGTCGTGTCAGTCTTTGCATACCTTAGAGAGCTATTTATAACTTGTCAGACATGTCCAGATCAATTTTCCCATGTCAGCTGTTTTTTAGCTAGGTTTTTCAGCCCATAGATTTAGCTCAAATATCATATAGAATTGCACGAAAACTGCAAAATGTTCTCTGCACCCCATGACAAAATGTGTAGAATTGCTGGGAATAAGCTTTAAACCTGCAACATTTTCTCTCCACCAACAAGAGGGAACAGTTTGTGTCATGAACAGTGCTTGTGCCCATAGAAACAGACGTGGCGCTCCAATGCTTCCCACAGTTGGGTCAAGTTGGCTGGATGTCCTTTGGGTGGTGGACCATTTTTGATACATACAGAAAATGTTAAGTGTGAAAAACCCAGCAGCGTTGCAGTTCTTGAGACAAACCGGTGCGTCTGGCACCTACGACCGTAACCCGTTCAAGGGCATTTAAATATTTTCTATTGCGCATTCACCCTCTGAATGGCACAAACACAATCAATGTCTCAATTGTCTCAAGCCTTTAAAATCCTTCTTTAACCTGTCTCCTCCCCTTCAATGACCTGGATTTAACAAGTGACATCAACAAGGGATGATATATTTCACCTGGATTCACCTGATCAGTCTATGTCATGGAAAGAGCACATGTTCTTAATGTTTGGTAAACTCAGTGCATTTCAAAGGACAAAATCTGTCACATAGCCTACTGTACTGAATAGGCACTCTTACTCCATCCTAGATGTGTAGCAATGGTTTTGGGAGGTCTAGGACTATGCTGTGAGATGTGCAGTGTGTGGATTGTCTGGTGCCTGCTGGACAGAGAGGCTTTAATAACCAGTCCGAGGGTCTGGGGAGCACCAATCAAGGAGTTTCCAGGCCAGCCAACCCCTTTACACATGCTGATCTGATTGCCTTCATTTATTATTTAATCCAAATGTGGCTGCTTTGATGTAGTGTACATTATGAGAGTTTAAAATTTAAACACTTGAGAATTGACTGGTAATTCTGACTAAAACATCCCTCCAGGTAAAAGTATTAGCTAGTGTGCACTTTATTTCCATTGTTGAGAGACACCTGAGAGAAGAACTGTGATTGAGCCTACCACTTCCTCTCCCACATTGGCATTGCCATCATCCAGCCATTAAGTGCTAATAAAACATTTCAGCTACAAACCGAAATGGACTCAATTAATCATTTAATACAATACAAAAGGGAATCATTGTAGAAAATCAATCGAGTGACGAGACTATCTTTGACATTCAGCGTTTGATACTTTTTTGAAAAGCAAAAATATGAACACAAAAACACATTGGTTCAAAATGATCAAAATCGTGATACTTTGTTTCTGCCAAGTGTTTCCGGTTTTTGGCTGAGGGCTTAAGCCTGTGCATGCCCTCAGCAGAATTGGTTTTTGTATATCAAGCAGTTGTGCGCTGTTCTGTTTCCCACCCTAGACTGCCAAAGGCCGGTCACCCTTGACACCAACCTTACACAAAACAGAACGCCAATTAAATAAAAATATATTTAAAAAATAAAAAGTTACAGAGGAAATAATTGGCATAAATCCCCTAGGGGCAAACACATGTTTCAGTAGCAGGCAGTCAGATAGAAAGGGAGGAGGTAAGAGAAGAAAAAGGGTCGGTGGCAGTGAGGAGGAAGAGGTAAGCCACGGATGGAGGGGAAAGGGGGATTCAGGCCTGTGAGTCTGCTTTTAATTTCTCCCATTTTTTATTAGCCTTGCTGCCAGAGAGAGGGACTGCCTGAAGCCCTGAGGAGCCCAGCACACAGCCAGCCTAACCATGGCTGTCTGAGAGTGGCAGCTGGGCAGCCGCCGCCGTGCCCAAAGGTAAATCCTAATTTTCAACTGGGCCAACACTACTTTATTAACTTCCCTTTTCTCTTTTTTTTTTGTCATCCTCCTGTGCCTTTTGCCCGGCTTTAATTAAATCATGCTCTTCTTTTCGCTGCTTAACAATACAAATACGTTTTTTTTGACAGTTGCTTATGATAATGTCTGTGACTCTCTCTCTCAGAGGTATTTTTTGTTTACCGACTTCACACGTGAGCAATGTTCGGGGACGGGTGGAGGTCTAGGGCCTACGTTTGGGAGTGGGTTGCGGGTGGGTGGGAGAATAGGTGCAATATGTAGAATTCCTGGTTGCTAAAATCCTAACAGTTCGCCTTAACTGTACCATCTAAACTGCTGTGAAATATATTTTCAAAAAGCAAAACAAAACTTAAGAGCAGGAAGCATAGAAATAGCGCACATAGATACACTACATGACCAAAAGTATGTGGACACCTGCTCGTCAAACATCTCATTCCAATATCATGGCCATTAATATAGAATTGATCTCCCCTTTGCTGCTATAACAGCCTCCACTCTTCTGGGAAGGCTTTGAACTAGATGTTGGAACATTGCTGCAGGGACTTGCTTCCATTCAGCCACAAGAGCATTGGTGAGGTCAGGGACTGAAGTTGGGCAATCAGGCCTGGCCCACAGTCGGCGTTCCAATTCATCCCAAAGGTGTTCGATGGGGTTGAGGTCAGGGCTGTGTGCACACCAGTCAAGTTCTTCCACACCGATCTCGGGAAAAAAAATCTGTATGGACCTAGCTTTGTGCACGGCGGCAGAGTCATACTGTAACAAACTGTTCACACAAAGTGGAAACACAGAATCTTTGAGTGAACTTAGTAGTGAGTGTTGCAACCAAGGACAGACGTTTTTAACGCGCTATGCGCTTCAGCACTCGGTGGTCCTGTTCTCTGAGTTTTTGTGGCCTATCACTTCGCAGCTGAGCCATTGTTGCTCCTAGACGTTTCCACTTCACAATAACAGCATCGGGGCAGCTATAGCAGGGCAGAAATGGACTTGTTGGAAAGGTGGCATCCTATGACAGTGCCACATTGAAAGTCACTAAGCTCTTCAGTAAGGCCATTATACTGCCAATGTTTGTATGTGGAGATTGCATGGCTGTGTGCTCGATGTCAGCAACGGGAGTGGCTGAAATAGCCAAATCCAGTAATTTGAAGGGGCGTCCACATACTTTTGTATACATAGTGTAGAACAGATGTACAGCTTCTTAGACTTGCTTTCAATGAGAATGACAGATCTATAACTCACATTTCTATGTGAATTTAGTCAGGTCGCACAAAAATGTACATATTGCAGCTTTAAAGATCTTGACTATTTTATGCGTTTCGACAAATAACGACTCCTCTTGAACACCTAACAGTGCGTGCCCTGATAGAGTGAGCAAATATGAGCCAAATTGCTGTAGTTCTCAGAGAGGATTTATGTTTCATGTCTTATTATCTTCAGGTCGGATTACTGTGCTCCCCTCCTAGGAAACTCCACGCCACATAAAGCTCAAAGTGTTTCCAGAGGCGCCCACCCTTGCACTTAAGAGCCTCAGCCAGAGGGTTTAGCTAAGGCATTAGCCGTGCCACTACACTGGCTGGGGTAACAAATCTAAGCCCTCGCTCTCCTTCGCTTGCTTGCCTTAATGGCTCTCCGACTAAAACAAAGCAAAGACAATCAAAGGTCAAGAGTAGGCAGTTTGGTTCTCAGGGACAGGTCTGTCGAGTCCTCCACTGATAAGACCGCAATCTGGAGTGAAGATGCTGGTGAAATGGCAATGCACTCCATCAAGGGAGGATTACATGTAGATGGTGATGGGCTTATGCAGGGTGAGGGCTCTACTTGACTTTGAGGAGAAAGGTTGAGAAGCTGTTGGCTGATTAACATGCACCTCAGAGTCTGGGGAAATATTACAGGTGCAAACCAGCTTGTTTATCGTTGAGTTTAATTAACCAGGATGTGGTTAAAGTTTTAAAGGAGGATGTTGGTCTGTGGAGTCAGATATCAGCAAAGTACTCCATGCTGTACAACAGTGTTCCCCACAAGTAGAGTCAGCTACTACTGCAACTGCTTACATTAGTTAGCCATGAATCCCACATAGTGTATGAACAAGGACACAAGCGTTATAGAGTATTGCAGCAACAGTACCTTTACAAAATAATAATAGTAAAAAACAAACATTTGACCAACTAGGGACATTTTGTTGGCCCCACAAGGTAAAACGCTATTTCTAGGGGGTTTAGGGTTAAGGTTAGAATTAGTGTTAGGGTTATAATTAGGTTTAGGGTTAGGAGCTAGGGTTAGTTTTGGGGTTAGGAGCTAGGGTTAGTCTTTAGGGTTAAGGCTATGTTTTGGGGTTAAGGTTAGGATTGGGGTTAAGGTTAGGGTTATGGTAAGAGTACAGGTTAGGGTTATGGAAAGTAGGATTTTGAATGGGACTGAATTGTGTGTCCCCACAAGGTTAGCTGTACAAGACTGTGTGTGTGTGTGTGTGTGTGTGTGTGTGTGTGTGTGTGTTACAGAAAACACCCAGCTATTCTCTGTAACAAGCAGTGGCGACCCATCATACATGGCAGGTGGGGCATTATTTTGGGGGGGGAGCTTGCCTGTTATTTTGGCATTAATAATGTAAAAAATATGTAAAAGAAATATGTATATATCAATGAGTTAATAAAGCTGCATACAAACATGGTCTCTTTTTGTTATCTTGAGTAAGGCAGCTCCAAAATGCAGGTGTTTCAGCTCAGTGCTTTCTGTGGTGGGGCAAGCCAGCAAAAAATATGGAGCGTTGCACTGTGATTGGCTCAGTGTTCTGTCACTCATGGGGAAACTACGTCACAGCGAAGTCTAAGGGGAGATCTTGAAAATTAGAGCCCTTTGGGTGCTGATACATTAGAAGTGACCATCCAAGAAGGCTCAAGGTCATTGGAGACAGATGTACAGTAGATTTGATTGGACTGATCATGTCAACATCATACTTTTAAAATCTTAGCTAGCAGTCATCATCATGAATCAATTTGACAATCTACTGGCAAATCCTTTTCAATCCTTGTCATATGAAGATAAATAATGAAAATTAATTATAGATAAAACGTATAGGTGCTCATTGGCCACTGAACATAAACAACAAGTTGGAAATCACAAATTCAACAATGAGTGGTTTGGAAGTAAGTGAGCACAGCACAACAAGGTGAGTCCAAAAATGCATTGTATGCTGCTGCATAAATGATGTAATATGCCAAGGAGATATGTTCAGTCGTGGCCAAAAGTTTTGAGAATGACACAAATATACATTTCACAAAGTTTGCTGCTTCAATGTCTTTAGATATTTGTGTCAGATGTTACTATGGAATACTGAAGTATAATTACAAGCATTTCATAAGTGTCAAAGGCTTTTAATGACAATTACATGAAGTTGATGCAAAAAGTCAATAATTGCAGTGTTGACCCTTTGTAACGTTTGTCTTGGGTGGAAGAAGGAGAGAGCCGCCAGTCTGACTGACGGCTCTGGCAGCTCCTGGCTAACTGACGGCTCTGGCAGCTCCTGGCTGACTGACGGCTCTGGCAGCTCCTGGCTGACTGACGGCTCTGGCAGCTCCTGGCGGCTCAGGACAGACTGGCGGCTCTGGCGGCTCAGGACAGACTGGCGGCTCTGGTGGCTCAGGACAGACTGGCGGCTCAGGACAGACAGGAGACTCTGATGGCTCAGGACAGACGGGGGACTGGCAGCTCTGGGCAGGAGGAAGGCTCTGGCAGCTCTGGACAGACGGGAGCACCTGTAGAGAGAAGACGGAGAGACAGCCTGGTGCAGGGGGGCTGCCACCGGAGGGCTGGTACGTGGAGGTGGCACCGGATAGACCGGACCGTGAAGGCGCACAGGAGGTCTCGAGCACCGAGCCTGCCCAACCTTACCTGGTTGAATGCACCCCGTAGCCAGGCCAGTGCGGCGAGGTGGAATAGCCCGCACAGGGCTGTGCTGGCGAACCGGGGACACAATGCGTAAGGCTGGTGCCATGTGCACCGGCCCGAGGAGACGCACTGGAGACCAGATGCGCTGAGCCGGCTTCATGGCACCTGGCTCGATGCCCACTCTAGCCAGGCCGATACGATGCGCTGCAATGTACCGCACGTGGCTATGCACACGCACCGGGGACACCGTCCGCCTCACAGGATCTCCTCCCATGTGTAACAACCCTTGCCGCCCAGAATTCCCTCCCATGTCCATTCCTCCTTATAGCGCTGCTCCTGCTGCTGCTGCCTGTTACCACGCTGCTTGGTCCTTTTTTGGTGGGTGGTTCTGTAACGCTTGTCTTGGGTGAAAGAAGGAGAGGACCAAAGCGCAGCGTGGTTAGTGTTCATCTTATTTAATAATAATCCACACTGAACACTGAATAATAAAAACAACAAAGAAACAACCGAAACAGTTCTGTCTGGTGCAGACACACAAAGACTGAAAATAACAACCCACAAAACACAATAGAAAACATAGTACCTAAATATGGTTCTCAATCAGGGACAACGATTGACAGCTGCCTCTGATTGAGAACCATATCAGGCCAAACACAGAAATAGAAAATCAAATAAAAACCAACATAGACAACCCACCCAACTCACGCCCTGGCCATACTAAAACAAAAAGACAAAACAAAGGAATTCATGTCAGAACGTGACACCCTTCTTTTTCAAGACCTCTGCAATCCGCCCTGGCATGCTGTCAATAAACTTCTGGGCCACATCCTGACTGATGGCAGCCCATTCTTGCATAATCAATGCTTCGAGTTTGTCTGAATTTGGGGGGGTTTGTTTGACCACCCGCCTCTTGAGGATTGACCACAAGTTCTCAATGGGATTAAGGTCTGGGGAGTTTCCTGGACCCAAAATATTGATGTTTTGTTCCTCGAGCCACTTAGTTATCACTTTTGCCTTATGGCAAGGTGCTCCATCATGCTGGAAAAAAAGCATTGTTTGTCACCAAACTGTTCCTGGATGGTTGGGAGAAGTTGCTCTCGGAGGATGTGTTGGTACCATTTTTTTTATTCATGGCTGTGTTCTTAGGCAAAATTGTGAGTGAGCCCACTCCCTTGGCTGAGAAGCAACCCCACACAAGAATTGTCTTAGGATGCTTTACTGTTGGCATGACACAAGACTGATGGTAGCGCTCACCTGGTCTTCTCCGGACAAGCCTTTTTCCGGATGTCCCAAACAATCGGAAAGGGGATTCATCAGAGAAAATGACTTTACCCCAGTCCTCAGCAGCCCAATCCCTGTACCTTTTGCAGAATATCAGTCTGTCCCTGATATTTTTCCTGGAGAGAAGTGGCTTCTATGCTGCCCTTCTTGACACTAGGCCATCCTCCAAAAGTCTTCGCCTCACTGTGCGTGCAGATGCACTCACACCTGCCTGCTGCCATTCCTGAGCAAGCTCTGTACTGGTGGTGCCGCGATCCCGCAGCTGAATCAACTTTAGGAGACGGTCATGGCGCTTGCTGGACTTTCTTGGGCGCCCAGAAGCCTTCTTCATAACAATTGAACCGCTTTCCTTGAAGGTCTTGATGATCCGATAAATGATTGATTTAGGTGCAATCTTACTGGCAGCAATATCCTTGCCTGTGAAGCCCTTTTTGATGACGGCACGTGTTTCCTTGCAGGTAACCATGGTTGACAGAGGAAGAACAATGATTCCAAGCACCACCCTCAGTTTGAAGCTTCCAGTCTGTTATTTGAACTCAATCAGCATGACAGAGTGATCTCCAGCCTTGTCCTCGTCAACACTCACACCTGTGTTAACGAGAGAATCACTGACATGATGTCAGCAGGTTCTTTAGTGGCAGGTCTGAAATGCAGTGGAAATGTTTTTGGGGGGGGATTCAGTTCATTTGCATGGCAAAGAGGGAGTTTGCCATTAATTGCAATTCATCTGATCACTCTTCATAACATTCTGAAGTATATTCAAATTGCCATAATACAAACTGAGGCAGCAGACTTTGTGACAATTAGAAGTGTCATTCTCAAAACTTTTTTTTTTTTTTGTATCCCCCTTTTCTCCCCAATTTCGTGGTATCCAATTGTTAGTAATTACTATCTTGTCTCTTCGCTACAACTCCAGTACAGGCTCGGGACAGACGAAGATCGAAAGCCATGCGTCCTCCGAAACACAACTCAACCAAGCCGCACTGCTTCTTAATAACACAGCGCGCATCCAACCCGGAAGCCAGCCACACCAATGTGTCGGAGGAAACACTGTGCACCTGGCGACCTTGGTTAGCCACTGGCCCACCACAGGAGTCACTGGTGCGCGATGAGACAAGGATATCCCTACCGGCCAAGCCCTCCCTAACCCGGACGACGCTAGGCCAATTGTGCGTTGCCCCACGGACCTCCCGGTCGCGGCCAGCTGCGACAGAGCCTGGGCGCGAACCCAGAGTCTCTGGTGGCACTGCGATGAGGTGTAAAAAGATATTAGTAGCCCATGTGCCTCACCCTAATAATTTGGTTTATTTACCCCTCTTAATTTCGTCTACTGTTCTGACTTGGTGGTGCACGTGTTAGAGAAATTTTATCATTGAATATTGTAAGAGCTTTCATTGTCTGCTTACTGTATATGGTCCCTGTTATGTCCGTCGTTAGAAGGAGACCAAGGTGTAGCGTGGTAGGCATACCTTTTACTTTATTTTCAAATGACACCAAAAACAACAAAATACAAACAAATGCAAAGTTCTGCAGGCACAACATGCAACTATGCAAGAACAAGATCCCACAAACTCAGGTGGAAAACAGGCTGCCTAAGTATGATTCCCAATTAGAGACAACGATAGACAGCTGCCTCTGCTTGGGAACCATACGCGGCCAACAAAGAAATGGAAAACTAGAATGCCCACCCAAATCACACACTGACCTAACCAAATAGACAAATAAACAGGCTCTCTAAGGTCAGGGCGTGACAGGAACACACTGTCGTACACGTCCATCCAGAGCATCCCAAACATTCTCAATGGGTGACATGTCTGGTGAGTATGCAGAAAGAACTGGGACATTCTCAGCTTCCAGGAATTGTGTACAGATCCTTGCGACATGCCTGTGCACTATCATATTGAAACATGAGGTGATAGCGGCGGATGAATGGCAAGACAATGGGCCTCAGGTAGGGCTGTTACGGTGACCGTATTACCACCACACCGGCAGTCAGGAGTCATGAGCCTAGTCAAATTCCATGTGACTGTTAAGTCACAGTAACTAGGCTTCTCCAAAACTGTGCTCTGATGGTTCTGATGGTCATTAGTAATCTACCTTGCTAACAACCAGTTGCTAACAGCCTGGTACTCAGTGCTCTATTGTCCCTTTGACATTTCTCAACTTTCCATATATTAAGCACATCACCTCGCTTTACAACCGGAGCAACCTACCTTGCTGGCATGAAAAGCGTCCTCTATTTGCTATTCAAGTGCATATGAATGACATGCATTATTTTCCCCTGCCCCTGTTCTGACAGGTGCATGATAATGGCCCATTCTAAATCACACATGTTATTTAGTATATGTAAAGACAAGATTCAATTGAGAATAGGTGAGAAAATTCTCACTATTTTTTGCGACTTTTTCTTATCATAGTTGCAGGCATCATGCAGCCTAGCCCATAGGCCTGTATGTTTTGCTAAGGTTTGTATCACAACTGAAGTGGCCAAATAACTCCAAATGTAGCCTATAGGACCAAGACTCCTGGAACGTGGTTGGAAAGCCCATAGCCTACAGAGCCTAGTGAAACGTGTTCTTATAAGCCCAGTCATTGGGCAATCGCGTGTGAAAATGCAAACGTATTTCATTTCAAAACTTCACATTTCTCTAATATATGCTACTTATCATAAAAAACAATATCAGCAAAATGCTTGTGATAGGTGATCGGTATGCTGGCCACTATTTAAAAGCGGCTATCAGCTATATTTATTGCTAAAAATATGTAAGATTAAGCACATTAATCCATTTTACAAACTGTAGCCTACCTGGAATCTTTAATTCTTTTGTCGGTCATTCTATATCAAAAAATAATTCCACACATATTAGTAGGCTATATGTAAAGACCAGATTACATTGAGAATACTGCTTGAGAATATTATCAAGTGCTTATCAAATTATGAATGATTGACTGATTAAATGTGTGCAGCAGAACAGGACGCTTCCCTTTCATGCAACTTTTTTCAAATAATCATTCATTGCATCATGCAACCTTAGAATGTATTAGAATCAAAACATATAGCCTAACTTTTTGTATCACAACTAAAGTTGCATAAATAACTCTAAATTAAGTGTTCATACCCCTTGACTTGTTACATATTTTGTTACGTTACAGCCTTATTCTAAAATTGATCAAATGTATTGACAAAGCGGAAACAAGTTTTTTTAAAGTTTGCAAATGTTTGCAAATGTATGTATATATATATATATATATATTTTGCTACGAGAGTCGAAATTGAGCTCAGGTGCATCCTGTTTCCATTGATCATCCTTGAGATGTTTCTACAATTTGATTGGAGATTATTTGGAAAGGCACACACCTGTATATAAGGTCCCACAGTTAACAGTGCATGTCAGAGCAAAAACCAAGCCATGAGGTCGAAGGATCTGGGGAAGGGTACCAAAAAATGTCTGCAGCATTGAATGTTCCCAAGAAGTTTGGAACCACCAAAATGGGAGAAGGGCTTTGGTTAGGGAGGTAACCAAGAACCCAATGGTCACTCTGACAGAGCTCCAGAATTCCTCTGTGGAGATGGGACAATCTACCACAAGGACAACCGTCTCCGCACCACTCAACCAACGAGGCCTTAATGTATTTCAGAAGGAAAGAATATGAGTTAGCCTACTGTATGTTATCCGGCTAATGAGCCACGCCATAGGCTATGTAGGCTTGTTAATTTAGCAGATATGCTTACAAGTTATCGTGCCATTATTTCATATTATATGATTTTCTATTTAGAAAAATATAATTACATTTTCACCCATATGACTATTCTCAATTTAATCTTGTATTTACTAATGTAAATGTAACATTTGTTTTGATCAGTGGAGGCTCCTCAGAGGAGGAAAGGGAGAACCATCCTCCTCAGTGAATTTCCTAAAATAAAAAAAAATCAACATTAAAAAGATAAAAAAAAAGATAAAACTATACTAAATATATTCACATGTCACCAAATAAATTATTAAAGCACACTGTTTTGCAATGAAGGTCTACAGTAGCCTCAACAGCACTCTCTTGGGAATCACTGAGGGCTGCCGACTCACCTACTTCGGAGTCTATGCACCTGGGCAGGGCTAGATTGACTCCGGCTGAGTGCTTACGCCGACTTCACACCCAGAGATGCCTATATTGTGGAGCTACGGGACATTTTGAAGCTATCTGCCCATTAAAAACCCAGGCTCATCCAGATGGGGCGAGTACTCTGGTGGGCAATAAGGATAACTTTTCTTCTCCCCTTAACCACACTCCTTACCATGCCATCCTGCTGTGGGGGAACCAGTCGAAATCGGGTACTCATTGACTCTGGGGCCGATGAGAGTATTTTATGGAGACTTACATTGAGGACTCCCTCCCTGCAGGGTTTATCTGTCCTTCTGCCTCCCTCGCCGGCACAGGGTTCTTTTTTTGTGGAGAAGAAGGACAAAAACCTCCGCCCGTGAATCGACTACTGGGACCTCTTCGACATCACGGTGAAGAACTGTAACCTGCTACCACTCATCTCCTCGGCCTTCGAGCCTCTCCAGGGGACCACCGTGTTCTCCAAGCTGGACCTACGGAACGCCTACCACCTGGTGCGGACACGGGAAGGGGACGAGTGGAAGACTGCCTTCAACACGGCCAGCAGTCACTACGAGTATCTGGTCATGCCATTTGGCTCTGGTGAATGATGTTCTCCGGGACATGTTGAACCAGTTCGTCTTCATCTGCCTCGACGACATCCTCGTTTTCTCCCGCTCTGTCCAAGAACAGGTGCTCCACTTCTGACAGGTTCTCCAATGCCTCCTGGAGAACCAGCTTGTTGTGAAAGCAGAAAAATGTGAATTCCATTGCTCCACCATCCCCTTCCTGGGTTACATCATCGCTGCAGGGAGTGTACAGATGGATCCCGAGAAGGTGATATCGGTGGTAGATTGAGCCCAGCCTACATCCAGAGTGCAACTGCAACGTTTCCAGGGATTCACCCCTGCTTTATCCAGGGTTACAGCACCCTGGCCTCCCCTTGTCTGCACTCACCTCTCCCAAGGATCCGTTCACGTGGTCCCCAGCTGCTGACCGGGCGTTCTGGGATCTCAAACACTTTTTCACCACAGCTCCCATCTTGATTCATCCTGACCAGAGGCGCCAGTTCGTGGTGGAGGCCAATGCTTCAGATGTCGGAGTGGGGGCTGTCCTGTCTAAGCGTTCTGCCCTGGAACTCAAGATACATCCCTGCACCTTTTTCTCCAACCGCCTCAACGCCATGGAGAGAGGAACTACGATGTGGGGAATGGTGAGCTTCTCACGGTGAAGATGGCGTTGGAGGAGTGGAGGCACTGGCTGGGGGGGGGGCGGAACATCAGTTCATTGTTTGGACAGACCACAAGAACCTGGAATATCTCCACACCGTCTCAACTCCAGACAAGCTAGGTGGGCGGAACTCAACTGGGGAACAGAGAAGCGTGTTTGTGAGGCGCAGCGTTCCCAGACGAACCACAGGGGGGGGGGGGGGGGGCAAATAACAGGATGTTTGTCCGCTCCTCGGTTCTGCACACTCATTGGGTTGTCAGCCAACCTGTCCTCCGGTTTCCACCCCCAGTCCAACGGCCAGTCGGAGCGAGCCAACCAAGACCTGGAGACGACTCTTTGCTGCCTGGTCTCCGCAAACCCACCACCTGGAGCCAGCAACTACTGTGGGTCGAATATGCCCACAACACCCTTTCTTGCTCTGCCCTTTGAGTGTTCCCTGGGTTATCAGCCCCCGCACTTCCCGGAGCAAGAGGTCGGCATACCCTTGGCCCAGATGTTTGTCCGCCACTGTCGTCGTACCTGGAAGAGAGCCCGGTCGGCTCTTCTCAAGACCACCTCCAGGTATCAACGACAAGCAGACCGCTACCCCTCTTAGCCCCTCTGCTGTTTGTCTTCTGTATACATGCCACTTTTCATGTATCTAGGATCAAAACCCATGTTTCACAGCCCTTTGTCTCCCATGTGCTTGTCTCCACCCACCCCCAGGTGTCACCCATCTTCCCAATTATCCCCAGTGTATTTATACCTGTGTTCTTTGTTTGCCTGTTGCCAGTTCGTCTTGTCTTGTCAGGTCTTACCAGCGTGTTTTCCCGTCTCCCTGCTTTCTCGGACCATTCTGCCTGCCCTGACCCCAATCCTGCCTGCCGTTCTGCACCTTCCTGACTCTGACCCATTTACGAACCTCTGCCTGTCCTGATCTCGAGCCTGCCTGCTGTTCGGTACCTTTATGACTATGCCCAGGATTATGGACCTCTGCCTGCCTATGACCTGTCTCTTGCCTGCCCCCTGTGTGGGTCAATAAACATCTGTGAGTCTAGCTGTCTGCATCTGGGTCTTATCCTGAGTTCTGATAGATAGAAAGTTTGGAGCTCAAGGATATAAAGTTTGCAGCATGGCATAAGGTAACCAGTTTATCTGGTATGCATAATAATACAGTCCACATTCAGCAATAACTAGAATTTGTTTCATTTTGGAGTATACGCTAAACTAATTTTGTACCAAAGACATCTTGAATCAGTTCTGTTTTGTGTTTTTCTGCCGTGCGTAATATGCGTTGTATTGTAGTCTATGTATTGTATAACTGCACAATCATTATTTAATTATTATTATTTTTTATTTGTCTTGGGCTCATATAAAGGCCTATGCATATGCATAAGCTCTGATATACTTTTGGCTGTTTTTTATTAGGATAACATCACCTTAGAAAAAACACTGTCCACTTTGTTGTGTTAGACTTCGAAACAACATCCACAACGACCATGTCTTCCACTCAGTTTCAACCTGTTTTTTAACTTCTTTCTTCAAATGTATCATCACAGTGAGGTGAGTTTTAAAAGCATGATATGATACTGTTTTGAAGATGTGTTTGATATGATTTTTTTTATTTCATTTGCATTGATGTGGGTGTGGTTAGAGGGACAATAGAGCGCTGAGTACCAGGCCATTAGCGACCTGATGGTTGTTATCAAGTTGGGTACCACCAACACATGTCTAGAGTGCATAAGGAGATTACCGTGACTCAACGGTCACGTGGAATTTAATTGATTGCATGTTAATTGATAGAGCTTTTTGAGTTTCTGAGGAACAGGTGGCACAACGCTGCAGGGAGTTGGGCTTTTGCGGTGACTGTATTACCTCCACACCTGCAGTCATGGGACACTCAAAGGGCGAGAGACCCGTGGCAGAGCAAGAAAGGGTGTTGTGGGCATATTCGACCCACAGTAGTTGCTGGCTCCAGGTGGTGGGTTTGCGGAGACCAGGCAGCAAAGACATGACTGCAGGTGTGGAGGTAATACGGTCACCGCAAAAGCCCAACTCCCTGCAGCGTTGTGCCACCTGTTCCTCAGAAACTCAAAAAGCTCTATCAATTAACATTAACCGGGTAACAACAACAGGTCTGTGTCGCCAACCTGTTAACCCTGGACTCCTTCCTTCCTCTCTGTGTGTCTGTGGAAGGCATGGATTAACTTTTGGCTTCCACGGGGCTGGCGATGCTGAGATAGAATCTTCTGCTGGTTGCTCTAGGTCAATATGAGCTGAACCCAGAAGAGTGGCGGCTGTCATGGACATGACAGAACTGGCTGAGTAGCCCTGAGGCATTGGCCTCGGGGTATTGGAAAGCCCAGTAAAGCTCAGCAGCGCACAGTGCTCTGAGGTCCGGCCCCTGCTGGGACCTGGCCTTGGCTCTCTGTGGGTGGATCCATAGAGGGGTAATTTACCATCTGAGGATCGCATGGATCGATGCATTTTCAAATGTCGTTACAAATTAGACAATGGTGATCAATGTCAGCAATATCACAGGTCATCACAGGTCATTTGACATGGGGGTCTCGGGGTTGCACTGTGGTATGTCAGGCATGCTGAGCAATGAGGTGTTGGTTCAAAGCAGTGAACTTTGTGGAATTTGATGATCAGCCACCTTCGTTATGCAATAATCTATAACATTTCACAACTGAAATGAAAATATGCTGTAAAATCCAAGTCAAACGTATTTGACAAAGTGCTCTGTAGTTTGAATGAACCCATGCCTAACCCCAATTTGCCCAAGCTTCTTTGGTTTATAAGGGAAGTGAAGGCTTACGATGACCTTTCAAGGGGCATGCTATCTGACACTGTACTTATGTCTGTGCTCTTTGTCTCCCCCTTCACAAGTCATCTCAGCATGTCAAGTGAGTCATGACAATAACCTTTCCTTCACCCCACTTTTCCAAAGTTGCAAGCTCAAGCACGCTAAAACAGACATAAACACACACACACAACAAACACTTACAACACACACACATTCTCATAACACCGGTTGCACACAAAAACTGAACAAACAGGGAGGAGAGAAAAGAGGGGAGAGAGAGCATTACAGATCTCATCCACATTTGGCATTCAAATCCTCCTGCTCTGCCGGCTGCATGCGTGATCAAACAGCGCACAGAAGATTGGGCCACTCTCTTCCCCTTCACTCCTGCACCACGTTTGAAAGGCTTCATTAAAGCGCAGGGTTAGAGATATCAGAGGCAATTTTCCATGGGCTTTCTCAGGAAAGAGGATTTCATTGTTAAAAAAAATACCCGTCAGCCCCCTAGATGAGATATATATATAATACTGTGTGCTATAATCTAAGCGGTGGGCCAGGGCTAATGGGAGGTTGACCTGCAATCGAGCTTATTGAGAGGACTGCAAATAGGGAGGGAGAGGGAGGAGAGACAGAGGTGGAGATAGAGAGAGAGAGAGAAAGAGAGGAAGAAAGAGATGGAGGGAGAGAAGAATAAAGAGAAGGAGGGAGAAAAGGGAGAGAGATGGAAGCAGGTAAAGAGAGAGAACAAGCATTGTCTGTAATTTTCTGACAATGAAATGTCTCCTGTAATTGTTCCTGCAGTGATAAATGGCGTCATGTGGTTTGGGTCTCCTTGTCCTTGGGAGGCAAAGCAATGGAGAAAGGGTGAGGAGAGGGAGAGATGCTCTCTCCTGGATACATTGACGTGGAAGTGTTAAACTCTGCATTGGCTGCAGCCTGTTGCCATTCTGGAGGTTATGGTTAGGTTCATGCTTGCAGAGTGCACTCGCACTTTGCAGTCATAGATTGTAAGTCCATGCTGTCTTTGTGAGACGAAGAAAGTGTGTCTGTGTGTGTCTGATTGTGTGTGTGTGTGTGTGTGTGTGTGTGTGTGTGTGTGTGTGTGTGTGTGTGTGTGTGTATGTGTGTGTGTGTGTGTGTGTGTGTGTGTGTGTGTGTGTGCGCGCAAGGCAGCATTCTAAGGGAGTGAACCAGCTGGCACTGTGGAGAGGGTTCCATCCCTCGGGGGGCGTGACAGAGTAAAAATAAATCATGAGAACACAGAAATATTCCCTTGACAGAGGAGCGCTCTGTACCCCAGAGACTTTTCCAGAGCCCTTGACTGGGGAGGCAATTCTGCCATGCCATCTTCAGCAAACAGCTTTCAAAGGCCTAATCGGCTACTAAAAGCCCCGGCTGTGCGTGGTAGGTGCAGATTCATCAGGAAGGCCCCACGAGAGGCCAAACCAAAGGGAGTCTGCATTCCATTGATAGGCATTGGGCTAATTAGGTTGTGCCAAGTAGCGATGGGTAGGAATGTATGGAGAAGTTTAGTTTGAGCACAGCGAAGTAAACTGCAAGGTCAGCAGAAAGCATAAGAGGAGGTATTGGGGATGTGCACAGGGCTTCATATGAATAACATTACTCAGCCCTATTATAAATACAGCAAAGGAAAAGCTTGAATAGGATGATACTGTTGCTAGGAAGACATACTGAGCTAAGAGAGAGGCCTTAGTAGATGGGGAGGACACTGTAGCCTAAATGCTCAAAGGGAGACTGCAAAGCTTTATTTATATGCAAAGACGAATCATGGGCTGTCACTCGACAATGCAGTATGGCAATGACAACTGCAGCGTGCACTATCCCAGCTGCCATCCAGGCTCCAGGGTGAAGTGACGCGTGTAATGCAGTCACTCCATGCACTATCTTTGGTCCCTCGTGGCCTTGGCGAGAGCCAGCCATGCCAATGAGACAGAGGCCTTGCTTCAAAGAAAAAGGTTACCCTCATTATACAGATTAAACCTGTAAATGCCCTGTCATTGGCGTAATCGATGTGCCACTTCATTGCCGTGACTTATTGATTTATGCGTCTAGGTGGGGTGTCCACAGTGCATCGCTAAACTGTTGCTGGGCTTTAGAATCTAGGCCACCTGCGACTAAAGCCCACTCACCAAAACATATAGCCTTATTAAGTAGCCTATCCTTATAATATTTTAAGTCAAAGACAGGTGGTGTGTTTCATTAGCATATCAGCTTTGATTGAATAACAATCTCGAGGCTAGGCCTTCACATCTGATTGTTGACTTCAACATGTGGAGAAGGAACACAACCGAGAGGGAATTAAAGCTAATCTAAAAACCATGTCGTTTTTTTTTTCTCTCTTTCCAATTAGGCTAAATTGAAATTGCAGTACAAGGTATCATTTAGACGCAATTAGCCTACCGAAAAATCGTTACACAATGATGTACAAACTTACTTTGCACACTAATAGATTGATTTCTCTATTCAATTCGGATCTGCAATTTAGATCAGCCATTTAGTACTGCCGTTTCCAGAAACGTCTCATGACTAAAACAGCCAGCTTACTTCAGCCCGTTTCACAGCCGCATGTCCTTGACTGAGTCCACAGAATTGCTACTGAACACTTTCAAGTGGAGTGAGTCAAAAGCAAATTCAAGTGGAGTGAACAGAGGATGAGACAAAAAAAAACATGAATTTGATCACAGTTTGTTCTCAATTAATGAATGGTAGCCGGGGGAAATGATGCCTTGTTGTGTGCTCGATTGATATGCACAAGACCTGGTCAATCTTGTTATGAGCTTCAGGAGAAACGTCGGTGACTCCATTTGAGAAGGTGAAAAGCGACACACTTGGCTCTTTTGAAAGGAGGCCCTTGGCTTGGGAGGAAGAAAGGCAGAGCAGCTGTGTGCTTTTACATGGAGTCTGCCTCTATTAAGCCTAGCATCGCACCGGAAACACAACTACAAAGGCTGGCAATTTGTGATCTATTTACAAAATTAGGTTCCCCCCCCTTTTTTTAAAGATTCAAAGCCATGCTGATCTTACCGCCCCACTTCAGAGCTATGCATCTCCTGTTTCACTTCTGTAGGGCTAGGTATCAGATGCGCCTTTGGATTGAGAAATAATTGGTTCCGGTAAGGGGGTGAGGCGCGTTTGAGCAGTAGATGGGTGTTTGAGAGGAAGAGTTGTGCTGCTGTGTTTGTGTGCTTTTCATGCCACACAGCACCGCCATGGGCTGCGTGTCATGTAGCTAGAGGAAGCTAAGAGAGTCGTCTGAGGCTTATTAGTTGTCCAACTGGACTGTGGTCCAAAGCTGCTCGCAGGGTTGGAAATGTACGTTTGGTCCACCAGTCAAGCCATTGTGGCAGGATGATGAAAACACCTACCAGCCACTGAGATTTCTTTTTACCAGACAAATGTTTTTTTCGACCCATTATTACACACAAAAAAAATCTGAAATAACGGATGAGCTTGCATTGTAATGTTTCAAAAACAAGAAATAGTATTACTATTTGAAATGTTGCAGGATGACATCTCTTGAGATGCACAATCTTGTTTCTAAGTGTCCAAATAAATAATAATAAAAACAATACTGAGTAAAAAGAATAATATGGTAACTACTGTCTAATAATACAAAATAATACAAAAAAACACATCTAATAATAATAATAATACAAATGAAATGTACATGAACAGCATTACAAAGTTGATGTACATCTACGAATAGGCCTACAACTAATAAAGAGTACTGCTACAACTACTAATACAACTAATAAAATGAAGTACCTGTAATATATGTACAGTACATACAGTGCCTTCAGAAAGTATTCACACCCTTTGACTTTTCCCACAAAAAGTGGAAGAATTCTAACATTTGTTTTTATTTAATAAAACTAATGTTAGACTAATATACACTAATACACTGTATCTTGATTAGATAAATAATCAACCCGCATGAGTCAATACATGTTAGATTCCCCGTTGGCAGCGATTAGAGCTGTGAGTCTTTCTGGGTAAGTCTCTAAGAGCTTTGCACACCTGTATTATATATTATTTGCCCATTATTCTTTTGAAAAGTATTCAAGCTCTGTCAAGTTGGTTGGTGATCATTGCAAGACAGACATTTTCAAGTCTTGCCATAGATTTTCAAGCCGATTTAAGTCAAAAATGTAACAGCCCCAGTGTAGATTTGGCCTTGTGGGTTAGGTAATTGCCCTGCTGAAAAGTGAATTTGTCTCCCAGTGTTTGTTGGAAAGCAGACTGAACCAGGTATTCCTCTAGAATTTTTCCTGTGCTTAGCTCTATTCCGTTTCTTTTTATCTTAAAAACTCCCTAGTCCTTGCAGATGACAAGCATACCCATAACATGATGCAGCAACCACCATTCATGAAAATATGAAGAGTGGTACTCAGTGATGTGTTGGAGTTAAATATTTATTTATTTAACCTTTATTTATTAAAAATATTTTACCTTTATTTAACATGGCAAGTCAGTTAGGAACAAATTCTAATTTACAATGACGGCCTACCGGGGAACAGTGGGTTAACAGCCTTGTTCAGGGGCAGAACGACATATTTTTACCTTGTCAGCTCGGGGATTCAAATCCAGCAACCTTTTGGTTACTGGCCCAACGCTCTAACCACTAGGCTACCTGCCCCAAAAGGTTACATTTTGCAGTATTACTTTAGTGCAAACTTGTTGCAAATAGGATGCATGTTTTGGAATTCTTGTATTCTGTCAAGACTTCATTCTTTTATCTCTTGTCATATATGTTAGTATTGTTGAGTAATTACAATGTTGTTGATCCATCCTCAGTTATCTCCTATCACAGCCATTAATATATACAGCTAAATGTAACTTCATACATTTAAAAAATACATTGGTACCAATTCAGTTGTCTTCTGAGTGACAGCCAATTTAGTGATTCATAAACTGTGCAATGATGTGTCTTAAAACGGCATCCAAGAATGAATCTGCATTTTGTTTATATAAATGACATATAATTCACAAAGTAAGGTCTTGGCTGTGTTTTGATAGATGATGTCACCATAGTGTAGGATAGGATGCAGCAGTTGGGTAACTAAGGTCTTTCTAATGGATACAGTAAAACAATTCTTCATCTGTAACCCAAGCTTATAGTTATTTGTTTTTCCAAAAAAAATCAATATATCTTTTACAAAAGATCGTTCAGAATCCATCCTCGAACCCAGATACTTCAAACAACAACACTTTCAAGCATTGTTCCATCACTTGCATTCATTTTGAGATTGCCAACTGTGGAGTTTGTTCTTTGCCGGGTACCAAACAGCATGATATACAGTGCATTCGGAAAATCTATGATCTCTGATCTATTCAGACCCATTCCCTTATTATAAAATGGATTAAATAAATACAAATACTCATCAATCTACACACAATATTCCATAACAATAAAGTGAAAAAAGGTTTTTAGAAATGTTTGCAAATGTCTAAAATATTTATAACAGAAATAACTTACTTAAGTATTCAGACCCTTTGCAATGAGACTCAAAATCGAGCTCAGGTGCATCCTATTTCCATTGATCATCCTTGAGATGTTTCTACAAATTGATTGGTAAAAATCAATTGATCGGATATGATTTGGTCCCACAGTAGACAGTGCACGCCAGAGGAAAAACCAAGCCATGAGGTCAAAGGAATGGTCGGTAAAATTCCGAGACAGATTTGTGTCGAAGCACAGATCTGGGGAAGGGAACCAAAAAATGTATGCAGCATTGAAGGTCCCCAAGAACACAGTGGCCTCCATCATTCTTAAATGGAAGAAGTTTGGAACCACCAAGGCTCTTCCTAGAGCTGGCTGCCCAGCCAAACTGAGCAATTGGGGGAGAAGGGCCTTGGTCAGGGAGGTGACCAAGAACCCAATGGTCACTCAAGCTCAAGTTCCCTTGTGGACATGGGAGATCCTTCCAGAACGACAACCATCTCTGCAGCACTCCACCAGGCCTTTATGGTAGAGTAGTCAGACGGAAGCCACTCCTCAGCAAAAGGCTGACAGCCTGCTTGGAGTTTGCCAAAAGGCACCTAAAGGACTCTAAGACCATGAGAAACAAGATTCTCTGGTCTGATGAAACCATGATTGAACTATTTGGCCTGAATGCCAAGTGCCACGCCTGTTTTTCAGTGGCAGGGACTGGGAGACTAGTCAGGATTGAGGGAAAGATAAACGAGGCAAAGTACAGAGAGATCCTGGATGAAAATCTGCTCCAGAATCGCCTAGAATATAATTGTATGCTGTAAGATTTCCCTTCACTGGAACTAAGGGGCCTAGCCCGAACCATGAAAAACAGCCCCAGACCATTATTCCTCCATATGACACACCCATATTTGTCTGTCTGAGTGCAAGATGGTGAAGCGTGATTCATCACTCCAGAGTGCGCGTTTCCACTGCTCCAGAGTCCAATGGCGGCAAGCTTTACACCACTCCAGCCAACGCTTGGCATTGTGCATGGTGAGCTTAAGCTTGTTGGAAAGGTGGCATCCATTTTATACACCAGTCAGCAACAGGTGTGGCTGAAATAGCCAAATCCACTAATTTGAAGGGGTGTTTTATATCTATATATATTCTGAATCAGAGCACACGAGACACTTCAACACTTATCCAATGGATGACTTTCTGATGTATATCTGTTCTGGGCAGAAGGGTGAAAAGAATGAACTTTGCTGTGGGGTAGGCCTGTATGACTTGTTATAGCCACCTGCTTCAGAGCCTTGGCTACACCCCCCTGTCTGTGCTTAGACAATTTGTCCCTGTGTGGAAGATTATGTGGGTCGGTGCTCTCAGTCTCTGCTCTGCCAGGAATCCAAGGGCAGACTGCGTAGTTGGGCACCAGATCTTCCTCACTCTTCTCCTTGTCAACAGCCATCTACCATTAAGGTGTTTTCAGTTGGAGTCACACAGGATGACAATGTTGTCCTCCGTCTGCTGCTCGGCCTGTGTGCTGCTGTTATGGGTGGTATCTGGAATTTACTCTCTGAATTTGCGAATGGACAATCTGACAACGCTCTGAATTTACAAACGCTCAGATCACACTCTGAGGGCACTCTGTCACTCCAGAGTGAATATATGAACAGACCCCAAATGTGTACGCACAGCAGTTTTCTAGAATATTGGACCGGCTTTCATACGTTGTTTTGTATTTTGTATTCTCAGGCAAATTTTTGTATTCTCAGGCAAATTTTTGTATTCTCAGGCAAATTTTTGTATTCTCAGGCAAATTTTTGTATTCTCAGGCAATTTTTTGTATTCTCAGGCAATTTCTCCAACTGGCAACACATTCAAATTAATAGAGGATGCGTACCAAGAGACACGTGGTTTGGGAATTGTGGGAAGGTGCACGTTCGAGCGTCTGTGGACTATGATTTGCGCTTAAGAAGTAATGTGGCATATTGCTCAATTCCATGACATTTTTGTGAGCGAAGTCTTTTAACCAGTGTATGTTAAAATAAAAAATGTTGATACAATGGTAAAAAGTCAAACAGAGAAACGGTTGTACAGCTGAACATCAAGAATCAACAAAGTGCCTGCCCTGCCACAAAATGCTGGGTGATACGGCTTATTTATTACTATCAGTTCAACGCTGATATTTATAAATTGATATTTAGGAGCACCTTTTTTTTTTGTATTATAAGAAATGATTGTTCAATGGTCAATCGAGCACAATTTACCCCAAGATATTTCAGTCATTAGGTGAGACAAACATAGTCAACTGCCCCTTTATTAAGGTGCTGACCATTACCGTGGCAATGGCATTCATGTCTGTCAGAGATGATTAGCTCTGTGTCTGTGTTACCAGCAGACAGTTGCAGCAAACTCAAACTAATATTTTAAAAAACCTACCTAGTGTGCAGTGGTGTAAAGTACTTAAGTAAACACTTAAAAGTACTACTTAAGCTGTTTTTTGAGGGGTATCTGTACTTTACTTTACTATTTATATTGTTGATAAGTTTTACTTCCCTACATTCCTAAAGAAAATGACGTATATTTTCATATAACCATACATTTTTCCTGACACCCAAAAGTACTTGTCACATTTTGAATGTTTAGCAGGACAGGAAAATGGTTCAATTCACACGCTTATCAAGAGAACATCCCTGGTCATCCCTACTGCCTCTGATCTGGCGGACTCACTAAACACAAATACTTCGTTTGTAAATGATGTCGTTTGTAAATGAGTGTCGGAACGTGTCCATAAATACATACAGTGCCTTGCGAAAGTATTCGGCCCCCTTGAACTTTGCTGTCACGCCCTGACCATAGTTTACTTTGTATTTTCTATGTTTTGATTGGTCAGGGTGTGATCTGGGTGGGCATTCTATGTTGGATGTCTTGTTTGTCTATTTCTATGTCTGGCCTGATATGGTTCTCAATCAGAGGCAGGTGTTAGTCATTGTCTCTGATTGGGAACCATATTTAGGTAGCCTGGGTTTCACTGTGTGTTTGTGGGTGATTGTTCCTGTCTATGTGTTTTCACCAGATAGGCTGTTTAGGTTTTCGTTACGTTTATTGTTTTTGTAGTGTTTGTGTTTAGTGTGGTTTTTCATTAAACATGAATCGCAATCTACACGCTGCATTTTGGTCCGACTCTCCTTCTCACGAAGAAAACCGTTACAGAATCACCCACCACCAACGGACCAAGCAGCGTGTCAACAGGCAGGAGCAGCGCGAGGAGACGCGCAATAAGGACTTCTGGACATGGGAGGAAATCCTCAACGGGAGAGGACCCTGGGCTAAACCAGGGGAGTGTAGCCGCCCAAAGGTGCAGCAGGAGAAGAAGCAGCAGGAGCAGCTGCAGTGGGAGAGGCTGCACCACCTGGAGAAATGGACATGGGAGGAAGAACTGGACGGTAAAGGACCCTGGGCTCAGCCTGGAGAATATCGCCGCCCCAAGGAGGAACTGGAGGCGGCGAAAGCTGAGAGGCGCAGATATGAGGAGGCAGCACGACGTAGCGGATGGAAGCCTGAGAGGCAGCCCCAAAAATTTCTTGGGGGGGGGCTAACAGGGAGTATGGCTACGCCAGGTAGGAGACCTGGGCAGACTCCCTGTGCTTACCGGGGGGCTAGAGAGACCGGACAGGCACCGTGTTATGCAGTGGTGCGCACGGTGTCTCCAGTGCGGGTGCATAGCCCGGTGCGGTATATTCCAGCTCCGCGTGTCTGCCGGGCTAGATTGAGCGTCGAGCCTAATGCCATGAAGCCGGCTCTACGCAGCTGGTCCCCAGTGCGTCTCCTTGGGCCGGTTTACATGGCACCAGCCTTGCGCTCGGTTTCTCCGGTTCGCCTGCATAGTCCAGTGCGGGCGCGGGCTATTCCACCTCGCCGCACTGGCAGGGCGACCGTGAGCATTCAACCAGGTAAGGTTGGGCAGGCTCGGTGCTCAAGAGCTCCAGTGCGCCTGCACGGTCCGGTTTTTCCAGTACCACCTCCACACCCCAGCCCTCCGGTAGCAGCTCCCCGCACTAGGCTTCCTGTGCGTGTCCTCGGCCCAGTACCACCAGTGCCAGCACCACGCATCAGGCCTATAGTGCGCCTCGCCTGTCCAGCGCTGTCGGAGCCTCCCTTCTCTTCAGCGCTGTCGGAGTCTCCCGCCTGTTTAGCGCTGTTAGAGCCTGCCTTCTCTACAGCGCTGCCGGAGTCTCCCGCCTGTTCAGAACTGCCAGTTAGCATAGAGCTGCCAGTTAGCATAGAGCTGCCAGTTAGCATAGAGCTGCCAGTTAGCATAGAGCTGCCAGTTAGCATAGAGCTGCCAGTTAGCATAGAGCTGCCAGTTAGCAAGGAGCTGCCAGTCTGCAAGGAGCTGCCAGTCTGCATGGAGCTGCCAGTCTGCAAGGAGCTGCCAGAGCTGCCAGTCTGCAGGATGCCGCCAAAGCTGCCAGTCTGCAAGGAGCCGCCAGAGCTGCCAGTCTGCAAGGAGCCGCCAGAGCTGCCAGTTAGCATGGAGCAGCCAGGGCCGCCAGTCAGCATGGAGCAGCCAGGGCCGCCAGTCAGCATGGAGCAGCCAGAGCAGCCAGTCAGCATGGAGCGGCCAGAGCTGCCAGTCAGCATGGAGCAGCCAGTCAGCATGGAGCAGCCAGAGCTGCCAGTCAGCATGGAGCAGCCAGTCAGCATGGAGCAGCCAGAGCTACCAGTCATCATGGAGCAGCCAGAGCAGTCTGCCAGCATGGAGCAGCCAGAGCTGTCAGTCAGCATGGAGCAGCCAGAGCAGCCAGTCTGAGTCGACCAGACTCTTCCAGATCTGCCCGTCGTCCAGACTCTTCCAGATCTGCCAGTCGTCCAGACTCTTCCAGATCTGCCAGTCGTCCAGACTCTTCCAGATCTGCCAGTCGTCCAGACTCTTCCAGATCTGCCAGTCGTCCAGACTCTTCCAGATCTGCCAGTCGACCAGACTCTTCCAGATCTGCCAGTCGGCCAGATTCTCCCAGATCTGCCAGTCGTCCAGATTCTCCCAGATCTGCCAGTCGTCCAGATTCTCCCAGATTTGCCAGTCGTCCAGATTCTCCCAGATCCGCCAGTCAGCCAGGATCTTCCGGATCCGCCAGTCAGCCAGGATCTTCCAGAACCGCCAGCCAGCCAGGATCTGCCGGATCTAACCACCTGCCTGAGCTTCTTCTCAGTGCTGAGCTTCTTCTCAGTGCTGAGCTTCCTCTCAGGGCTGAGCTACCCATCTGTCCCGAGTTACCTCTGTCCCGAGCTGTCCCTCTGTCCCATGTTATCATTGTGGTGGGTAACCTATTTAGGGACGTTTAGGAGGGGGATTAAAACTGTCATGGAGTGGGGTCCACGTCCAGCGCCAGAGCCGCCACCGCGGACAGATGCCCACCCAGACCCTCCCCTATAGGTTCAGGTTTTGCGGCCGGAGTCCGCACCTTGGGGGGGGGGGTACTGTCACGCCCTGACCATAGTTTACTTTGTATTTTCTATGTTTTGATTGGTCAGGGTGTGATCTGGGTGGGCATTCTATGTTGGATGTCTTGTTTGTCTATTTCTATGTCTGGCCTGATATGGTTCTCAATCAGAGGCAGGTGTTAGTCATTGTCTCTGATTGGGAACCATATTTAGGTAGCCTGGGTTTCACTGTGTGTTTGTGGGTGATTGTTCCTGTCTATGTGTTTTCACCAGATAGGCTGTTTAGGTTTTCGTTACGTTTATTGTTTTTGTAGTGTTTGTGTTTAGTGTGGTTTTTCATTAAACATGAATCGCAATCTACACGCTGCATTTTGGTCCGACTCTCCTTCTCACGAAGAAAACCGTTACATTTGCGACCTTTTGCCACATTTCAGGCTTCAAACATAAAGATATAAAACTGTATTTTTTTGTGAAGAATCAACAACAAGTGGGACACAATCATGAAGTGGAAGGACATTTAGTGGATATTTCAAACTTTTTTAACAAATCAAAAACTGAAAAATTGGGCGTGCAAAATTATTCAGCCCCCTTAAGTTAATACTTTGTAGAGCCACCTTTTGCTGCAATTACAGCTGTAAGTCGCTTGGGGTATGTCTCTATCAGTTTTGCACATCGAGAGACTGACATTTTTTCCCATTCCTCCTTGCAAAACAGCTCGAGCTCAGTGAGGTTGGATGGAGAGCATTTGTGAACAGCAGTTTTCAGTTCTTTCCACAGATTCTCGATTGGATTCAGGTCTGGACTTTGACTTGGCCATTCTAACACCTGGATATGTTTATTTTTGAACCATTCCATTGTAGATTGTGCTTTATGTTTTGGATCATTGTCTTGTTGGAAGACAAATCTCCGTCCCAGTCTCAGGTCTTTTGCAGACTCCATCAGGTTTTCTTCCAGAATGGTCCTGTATTTGGCTCCATCCATCTTCCCATCAATTTTAACCATCTTCCCTGTCCCTGCTGAAGAAAAGCAGGCCCAAACCATGATGCTGCCACCACCATGTTTGACAGTGGGGATGGTGTGTTCAGAGTGATGAGCTGTGTTGCTTTTACGCCAAACATAACGTTTTGCATTGTTGCCAAAAAGTTCAATTTTAGTTTCATCTGACCAGAGCACCTTCTTCCACATGTTTGGTGTGTCTCCCAGGTGGCTTGTGGCAAACTTTAAATGACACTTTTTATGGATATCTTTAAGAAATGTCTTTCTTCTTGCCACTCTTCCATAAAGGCCAGATTTGTGCAATATACGACTGATTGTTGTCCTATGGACAGAGTCTCCCACCTCAGCTGTAGATCTCTGCAGTTCATCCAGAGTGATCATGGGCCTCTTGGCTGCATCTCTGATCAGTCTTCTCCTTGTATGAGCTGAAAGTTTAGAGGGACGGCCAGGTCTTGGTAGATTTGCAGTGGTCTGATACTCCTTCCATTTCAATATTATCGCTTGCACAGTGCTCCTTGGGATGTTTAAAGCTTGGGAAATCTTTTTGTATCCAAATCCGGCTTTAAACTTCTTCACAACAGTATCTCGGACCTGCCTGGTGTGTTCCTTGTTCTTCATGATGCTCTCTGAGCTTTTAACGGACCTCTGAGACTATCACAGTGCAGGTGCATTTATACGGAGACTTGATTACACACAGGTGGATTGTATTTATCATCATTAGTCATTTAGGTCAACATTGGATCATTCAGAGATCCTCACTGAACTTCTGGAGAGAGTTTGCTGCACTGAAAGTAAAGGGGCTGAATAATTTTGCACGCCCAATTTTTCAGTTTTTGATTTGTTAAAAAAGTTTGAAATATCCAATAAATGTCGTTCCACTTCATGATTGTGTCCCACTTGTTGTTGATTCTTCACAAAAAAATACAGTTTTATATCTTTATGTTTGAAGCCTGAAATGTGGCAAAAGGTCACAAAGTTCAAGGGGGCCGAATACTTTCGCAAGGCACTGTAAAAAACAAGAAAATGGTGCCGTCTGGTTTGCTTAATATAAGGAACTTGATTTATACTTTTACTTTTGAGACATACAGTGGGGAGAACAAGTATTTGATGCACTGCCAATTTTGCAGGTTTAACTTATTACAAAGCATGTAGAGGTCGGTAATTTTTATCATAGGAACACTTCAACTGTGAGAGACGTAATCTAAAACAAAAATCCAGAAAATCCCATTGTATGATTTCTAAGTAATTAATAAATAAATAAAATGCAAATTAAAAAGCATACAATGTGATTTTCTGGATTTTTGTTTTAGATTCCGTCTCTCACAGTTGAAGTGTTCCTATGATAAAAATTAGACCTCTACATGCTTTGTAAGTAGGAAAACCTGCAAAATCGGCAGTGTATCAAATACTTGTTCTCCCCACTGTATGTTTATTTGAGAAATTAAATTTACTTTTGATACTTAACTATATGTAAAAACCAAATAGTTTTAGACTTTTACTCAAGTAGGATTTTACTGGGTGACTTTCACATTTACTTGAGTAATTTTCTATTAAGGTATTCTTACTTTTAAGTATGACAATTGGGTAATTTTTCCACCACTGCTAGTGTGTGTACTAAACAATGTAACTATACAAGAAACAAGAGTGAAAAGTCACACTTTAGTAGCCTTTCAGGTCAATTAGAACAACTTCTACATTTGGGCTTTGGATTGAAAATAAAATTGTTCCCTGATGTGTGTGACCACCTGCAAACGTGTCTGGTGAAATAGACATTCTTATGCGCCAATGCCAAAATCTACTGCATTTGGCGGGTGTTCATTTCCCACCCTGGTTGCTTGATGTGCACATTGTAAATTAGTGTAATTGTCACGCCCTGGTCTTAGTATTCTGTGTTTTCTTTATTATTTTGGTCAGGCCAGGGTGTGACATGGGTTTTTGTATGTGGTGTGTTTTGTCCTGGGGTTTTGTTAGGTATTGGGTTTGTGGCTTAGTGGGGTTTTCTAGGTAAGTCTATGGCTGTCTGGAGTGGTTCTCAATCAGAGGCAGGTGTTTATCGTTGTCTCTGATTGGGAACCATATTTAGGCAGCCATATTCTTTGAGTGTTTTGTGGGTCATTGTTCCTGTCTCTGTGTTTGTTGTCACCAGATAGGCTGTTTAGGTTTTCTCATGTTTGTTGTTTTGTTAGTTTATTCATGTATAGTTTTCTTTATTAAAGAACCATGAATAACCACCACGCTGCATTTTGGTCCGCCTCTCCTTCACCTAAAGAAAACCGTTACAGTAATGTAATGTCAATGTATTACCTGATATTCTAATACAGGATAGCAGATGTGCAGTTACAACATGAGCCCTGACAATACACACAGTAAGAGTCACAGCACCCCAAAACTTGCAATGAACAGCCGCCAAACCTCCAATGAAGAATTTGGTTAGGAGAAGATGAGGTATGAGCCTCTCTGTCACCTCGGGAGCGAAGGAGCTGCGGGAAGCTGGAGGTTAGAGCATAGCACAAAAATGCCAGAAATTCAGTTGCTGCGCGCTATATTTCAACATGCGTTCCGACGCCCAAAAGGCACTACTCCATTACCCATGGGAGGGATCTGCTAATAAATGTCCGAAGCTCCACGTTGTTGTAAAATACGTCACTTGTAAATACTGAACTTTTGAAGTGTGGACGCGAGGTCATATAGAATTTGCCAGGTGGGTGCGAGACGGGCCCTTGCAGTGAGCTATAAGGTGATATTAAAGCCGTCATCCCCTTTTTCCTCTGGTTATGGATGGAAACAGATGCCTGGGAAATTGCTCTCTGTCTGACAAATGGTAGGATGGCATCTCTCCACGAGCTGACCACTAGGCTGTTCCTGAAAGGGACGGTAGCAAACCGTCTCCCGCTGCTCCAATTACAGAGCACAACATCTCACGGGGGGACTGCAGTTACCTCCGTAGAGGGAAGAAAAAAACACAAGGCAAGGACATGTGATAGGGTCAGGGTTAATAAGACCTACCCTTTACCAATCAACTGTCATCCCGAATTTGCCACTTCACCAAAGTGAGAGCTTATCAGGCAGGTTATGAACGCAGTTAGGATGTTGCTGCATAATTCCGACAACGGCCTACAATTACCGGGGCCTTCGTTTAGACATTTGGCAGAGAGCTGTAAAATATTCTGCTTAAGTGTCGGAGAATGGAGTAGCGAAGGATTTTCCGTCCACTTAGGGAGGTGATATACTTTGGCCCTGCAGTCAATGGCTTGCTCGCTACCACCACTATCAACTCAAGTAGTCCTTGGGGAAATGGGTAAAGTAAAAAAAAAAGATATAAAAAGCCAATACAAGGAAGGGTCCTTTGTTAGATTTAAATGCCGCGCTGTGTTCTTCTGACAGGCTGGCGATAATTTATCAGAGCAGCCATTACGGTTATTAGAAAACTCACTCAGGAAGACGAATGGTGGCCGAGCTGGCCGTTGGTCTTCCGTCAGAGCTGACAGGAGAGACTCTGCACTCTCGGGCTATTGACATTTTCACACGCAACGCCGCTCTGCCCGCTGCATCACAATTCCACTTCAACTTATTGCAAATAAGCTAAATCATTCCTCCAGAAGATTATTTTTTTTCTTCCAAAGAGGGAGGGAAACATTCTGGTACTGTAAGGTACCGGCATGGACTTCGGAAATAGCCATTTCCTGGGCCGAGTTTTGTTCCAGACTGACAGATTGAAATGAATTCTGTCATAAATAACTTCTATGACAAAGATCCATTAGGAGAGGTCATTAACAGCGTTGAAACGGAGGCCATTTCTTATGTATGATCGAGAGTGTGCAGAAGAAAGAGGGAGGAGGAGGCAGGAGGCTGAGGGTGCACTGTGCTTTTTCAATCAAACCATTTTGAGGCTTAGATGGTTTTTTTTTTTCGTGCTATGAAAAAAAGAATTGACTAATGATTTCAGTTGTGTAGCAATTGAAAATGAAAGGTGACATGGCTATCAGCGGAAGGTTTAGCCCCCCTCAATAATTTCCTGTCTAGCAGCATGAAATACCGGGACTGAAATGAAAGTTGAACAAGAAATGATGGTTGGACGCAGCTCTTGAAAGAAATCAATAGCAAGGAATCTAGCCTGAAGAAAAACAACTGATGCCACTTTATGAAATAGGTACCCAGTATTCCATGAAATGAAACCCAGGTCTTTCTTCAAGTAAGAGGACAAAATTGTACACAGATAAACATGTGGTTTAGGCTAATATCTGGGTATTTCCCCTTGTAAACTGTAAGCAGCCTGGCCTCTGAATTTCAACTGTACACCACAGTGTCACCGTCAACTCAAACGAATTAGCAACATTCTCTTTCTTGAGATTGTATTGAAAAAACACTTCACATGGCAAAGCTGGACATAGATAGTGGGTGGGAAACCATGGACAAAGAGTGTGTGAATAACAAGGACTTACTGCGCTGCAGACGTGTAGTACTACACCAGTGTGTAAACACCGACATCTTTTCCTATCCCTGGGGGAACAAGCACGACTCTCAGCTCAGAGGTGTTGAGTTGCTCTGTGCCGCCATGGTAATTGAATGTCGTGATGGGGAAGGGGAACACCAGGGGTGTGAGGGTGATGTTGATGAGAGCGGCGATTGACAAAAGCTCGCATTGTCATGTGTTTGTGAGAGTGTACACTGTGGGCCTTGTTTCTTGACATTGTGTCAGGGACAAATGACTGAATATATTATGAAATCGCAAAAGTCTAAGAGGCTCAAAATAAATGGAATAGCCTATACTCTAAATCTAGCGTGATTTAAGGTGGCCTTGACATGACCTTGACTTTCTTGCCCTTTGCAAATTGGATTTATCGGCATGGGGTGTGGATAATAGCTTGGCTATATGCTGGCCTTCATTTCCCAACCTCAAGAATTTGTGAAGACAGATCTTGCAGTGTCTGACAGTGTTTACACTGTAGCCGACTGGCTTTTTCAATAATCCAAAAACAACACCGGTCCAATTGCCTTTACCTAAGACAAGTCGGGCATAAATAGAGTGATATTGTAATAATTGTGTGCCCTGCAGGGCCTGGCCTATATTGAGGCTAAACGGTAGCTTTGAAAAGGCCAGTGTCCAAGGCAATCTGGGGTTAACTGGGTTCCCTGATAGGCCAGATGAGAGAAGGTCCAACCGCACCAGGAGGGCGTTGGGTGTCGGACCGCAAGCTAACTCTCCCTCAGTGTGGTCCAGGCACGCTCCATTTAACCTGGCAAGCCCTCCGTATCCCCCCCCCCCGTAGCGCCTGGCAGACCTAGACTCCCATTGCAGGAATCAGCCAGTCACTCTCCCTCATTAGGGTAATTGAGACAGGCCCTACCATGACTAAAGAGCCTTGGAATTGCTAGCCGCTCGTGCATCCAAAAGAGCACTTAATCATCTGTTCTTCTTATCTTTTCCCTCTTCTTTGCCATTCCTTTCATTCATTCTCTTTTTTTCCCCCTCAAACCATTGACTTTGTTACAGGAGGTGTCCAGCGGAGCCCGATTTTCTAATTGCCAGTGAGGAATGACTTGGGTCATTCAAGTAGTCTAGCCAGGGCTGTGGGAGTCTCTGTCGAGGAGGAAGAGTTGTGAATGGGCGACAGCAGAGACAAAAATTCTGATCTTTGGATCAGAGGGGAGGAGGGGAAGGAGGATAGGAAAATCCTCCCTCTCAGCGGTTCTTAGGGCCTGCCTGCTGCAAGCTGACGAAGACGATCGCTGCCAAATGTTGTCTCGGTGAGGTGAAGCTCGGCTCCAGTCATGTCAGATTCACCAACAGTGCTCGGTCAGGCCCGAGCGATATGAAGGTTAGAGGCGCGGCGGCACCCCCCGACGTTCCTCCATAATAAAAAAATGGCTATACAAACTCCATTTCAACGATCCCCTCATGCCACCCTCACACAACCTTACAATAAACCAGAGCAGTAGCCTGATGTTTCTTTCTTTTTTCTCTGCAGCAGGTACGAGCAGGGTGTTTATTCTGTGTGTCTGCATCATGGGTTTCGACTCTATTCTTTGGCTCCTCTGATTGCCAGGGGGTGTCATGTGACCTCTATAGTGCTCATGTGCCACTGGCCCACATGGCACCTTTGTTACTAATGTGGAACAAGCCAATGGCAAGGTGACATCCTGACAGCGGCGCGATCCATCTACTGCAAAACTGGAAGGGAGGAGAAGACTCACTAGCGAAGCAAGCCCCCCCCCTCCTTATTCTCGCTATTTCTTCTCTCTCTATCTCTCTCTCGGACACTTCTCCCTCTCATTATTGCTAGTTCATCTCTCCCTTTTTTTCTCAAGCCTTTCTTTTCCCACCACTCTTTTTCTCTCCCTCCCTTATCATCCCTCCAGCTCCCTCCAGCCCCTACCTCCCCTCCCTCTATACATTCTTGTCTCTGACAGCCTGGAAACAAGGGAGCGATAAGGAAATGCTGGAGCCATGCAAGGTGTGGTGGTCGAACACCAAAGCAGGTTCCTCATTGACACATCTGTCAGTAAACCATTGACATCCCCTATCCTAATGCAGGGGGACTACTGTAGAATCATAACTGCATTAGTGCAATCCTCTCGCATACGGCTTGTGTCCCTAGACGGACTAGGACAGATTACTGAGGCGGAGCTGCTAGTGCGCATCATCAACTCATGTCTCTCAATCACTCACAAAAACAGATGCACGCACGCGCACACACACACACACACACACACACACACACACACACACGCGCACACACACACGCACACACACCAGTCAACCAAGGTGCACATCTCATCATTCCCCCCCCCCGCATCCCCTACTGGGGGACCCAAGAGGCTTCTACTACTCCTCCACTTCCCACCAGAGACGGATAACTCATTCTATTTCATCTCCGGCCTCTTTAAATACCATTCAATCAGGAGAACGGCCACAGGTCCTCCACGCTGCTACATATGTTGCCATTTCAAATGACCGCGGTCAGGAAAGGAAAAGACCACCGAAGCAAACAGGAAGTTGTATGTCTTCTAAGCTTTTTTAACCCATCATTTACTTTGCGGGTGGTCTAAATTGGGCCTAGGCCTAACTGCATGGACGCTATTCCATTACAGTACAATCGCAATGGGGTCTACTCAACACACTGTAAAAAGTAACCAGAAATTTCAGAGGATAATTTGTGTTCTCAATGATCTCAGCTTAGATAACTAAACTAATAAAAGGATGACACTCTCTGTGATAGATATTGGAAGATCTGTTATGCTGCCAAACGTTTTATTGGTTTGTTTTTGTACAAAGTACATCCAAAGGGGTTTCAGAAAGCTTCCCACAGACTTAGTTAAGCATTAATCACATCTGGGGAACCGAATAAATGACTAGCAAAGCTAAGAGAGCATCTTCTGCTCACCAGATAAGTTCAACGCAGAGGCCTGTACGTCACACAATGACTCACAATAATCAAATAATCAAACCGTGGTTGTTCAGTCGAAGATTGTGGACTGCTTTAACACCCCAAGTTTTCCCTCTTTGACATTCAAAGGTAACCAAATGAACTGCCTCGGGACACATACTGCAATTTAAAAAGAGTACATGCAGACCTGAGTTCTACAGAAACACTTCTGGAGAACCCTGTTTGCCTCGAGAGTTAGACGCTTTCGGCTTATAGGCCTACATGTAAGCAGCCAGATTGGAAGGAATGGAAGCACAAAGGCGAGGTAAGCAAAGATGTGACATAATGAACAGAACAGAGCGTAAAAGCTCCTTGGGGACAGAGCGTGGGGGGGAGGGTGGGGCAGTGGGGAGAAATAGAGAGCCTCTGGGTAACTCGATTTGAATATGAATGCCTCTCTCATGATCCACAACAAGGGCACTGACAGGGGCACCTCTATCCGGGGAACGTGTATTTGTGTGTGTGTGTGCGCGCGCGCGTTCGTACACGCCCAGAAATGTGTTTGTGTGTGTGTGTGCGTGCGTGTGTGCGTGTGTGCGCACGCTCTGTGCAGCCATCAGCCGCTGCATAATTCCAAGGCACTTTGTACAGTGCATTAATCACAGGGACCCTTGAGCGCTTCTGCGGATCCAAATACGCCGACCTTGAGGTTACAAGAAAGACATTAGGGCTGTCTATCCATTCAAAGTATTGGAGGGAGGGAGTGAAGACGGGGAAGGGAGAGAGGGAGGGGGGAGAAAAAGCTTTCAAGGTAATGAAATTCTGCCATAATTTAAAGGAAATACTTGTGGGGACAGGCCCAGGTCTCCCCCCCCCCCCCCTAAAAAAGAAAAAAGGAGTCAAAGTAGATTGAATTGGAATTATTTTTCCTTTTTTTCTTTACTTTAAATTAGGCTTAAGTGCGTGTGTGGGGTAGTTTTTCTCTCTCTCTCTCTCTTTTTTTTATAACAAAAGCACGATAACAGCATTAAAGTCCAGAATGAATCGAATCATTTCCAAACCAATTAACCTTTGACAGAATGGATGAGTGGACAGGAATGAGAGTGGTGCGCGAGGAAGGAGAGAGACAGCGATAGCGCCGGCAGAAGAAAAAGAAGTCTGGCTCGTGGCGTGCGTCCACCTCCCAGGGGTGACCGAGTGAGTGACGGCCAGGGGTCCGGTTAGTGATAAGGAAATGGGATGGGAGGTGGGAGGGTGGGTGGAGGACATAGGGGATAGAGGACCGTAAAAGTCCCCCCTCCCCTCTTCAGCCCCCATCCCATTTGTCCTGACTGATACCCTGGGAGGTCTGCAGAGTTTAACCCGGCTCATTCCCTTTGCTGGCGAGGAGCTTGCTCGCAGCTGCAACCGGTCCATTTAGTTAATTAAAGGCTCCATTTGGAGCCGGAGCCCGCGAGCAATACGAATGGCAATCAATAGATCTCTGGCTTATTCTGGGAGGGGTGACAGCACCAGGAACAAGATTTGTGGCATTGGCAGACGGGCCCTCCCTATCCTTCCTCTGTCTCTCTCGTCCTGTCCCCCTCCCTCTCGGTTTCTGTATGTGGGTACAGAACTCCTCTATTCCCCACTGAGAGAGAAAATGAGAGTGTGTGCTTGCATAGTATGTGTGCTTGCCTGTGCACACGTGTGTGATTTGGTGTACAGCATGTCTCACCATCTGCATGGGGGAGCCAGCTGTATGTAGTTGAGGCTGAGCTCACCAGGGTGCAGGGAGAATGAGCTCAGGGATGTGTGTGTGTGTGTGTGGGGGTCCCAGTGGAACACTGCCAACACTACACTAGCATTCCAAAGACCACGACGCACTCCGGGGCTTATTTTCCATGTTCCAGGACCATGTCGAAACATGTCAATATTAGTCTTGGCTTGTTTCTTTAGTGGGGTGGTTGAGGATTGCATTGGCTTGTCACTGCTCAGCCGTACAAACAAACATGTGGGCTTATATGAGGACACAGGGAGAAGACATTGTTGTGGGGATTCAGTAGGCTTGAGATTTATATCGCTGTCTCTGAGCAGCATAGCCTCCTCAGCCTTGATATTGAAAGCACATTGTGGCCTGTGTTTGCTTGTTTGCCGAGTTTTTTGTACAGCTTTGAGAGTGCTACTGTATCTTTTTTGACATGCAAAGACCCACACGGCGTTCCATAGTATGCATGCCGTGAAGGTAATAGAGGTGCTACTACTGTGTAACTCCGGTAGGGCAACATCTGAAAAATAGCACACTTGGTAGTGTGTACCGGTGCTTGACCAGTCGGCGAAAGCCAACATCACCCACGACAGAGAACGGTTGATTATCAAGGGCAATGAATTAAATTATCTTGGCTTTAATGGATTTCGCCTTTGAGTTGTCTCGCTGAAATTTTGTTACTCTTTCAAATGACTGCTCGACTTGTTGACTGCTCGATCCACACAGCAGACATTGTGGGCTAGGTTAGGAATGCTGTGTTGCACTTATAGCGCCATATTTTATGTGGCGTCATTGCGTCACGTTACAGTGCCTTGCAAAAGTATTCGGCCCCCTTGAACTTTGCGACCTTTTGCCACATTTCAGGCTTCAAACATAAAGATATAAAACTGTATTTTTTTGTGAAGAATCAACAACAAGTGGGACACAATCATGAAGTGGAACAACATTTATTGGATATTTCAAACTTTTTTAACAAATCAAAAACTAAAATTATTCAGCCCCTTTACTTTCAGTGCAGCAAACTCTCTCCAGAAGTTCAGTGAGGATCTCTGAATGATCCAATGTTGACCTAAATGACTAATGATGATAAATACAATCCACCTGTGTGTAATCAAGTCTCCGTATAAATGCACCTGCACTGTGATTGTCTCAGAGGTCCGTTAAAAGCGCAGAGAGCATCATGAAGAACAAGGAACACATCAGGCAGGTCCGAGATACTGTTGTGAAGAAGTTTAAAGCCGGATTTGGATACAAAAAGATTTCCCAAGCTTTAAACATCCCAAGGAGCACTGTGCAAGTGATAATATTGAAATGGAAGGAGTATCAGACCACTGCAAATCTACCAAGACCTGGCCGTCCCTCTAAACTTTCAGCTCATACAAGGAGAAGACTGATCAGAGATGCAGCCAAGGCCCATGATCACTCTGGATGAACTGCAGAGATCTACAGCTGAGGTGGGAGACTCTGTCCATAGGACAACAATCAGTTGTATATTGCACAAATCTGGCCTTTATGGAAGAGTGGCAAGAAGAAAGCCATTTCTTAAAGATATCCATAAAAAGTGTAGTTTAAAGTTTGCCACAAGCCACCTGGGAGACACACCAAACATGTGGAAGAAGGTGCTCTGGTCAGATGAAACCAAAATTGAACTTTTTGGCAACAATGCAAAACGTTATGTTTGGCGTAAAAGCAACACAGCTGAACACACCATCCCCACTGTCAAACATGGTGGTGGCAGCATCATGGTTTGGGCCTGCTTTTCTTCAGCAGGGACAGGGAAGATGGTTAAAATTGATGGGAAGATGGATGGAGCCAAATACAGGACCATTCTGGAAGAAAACCTGATGGAGTCTGCAAAAGACCTGAGACTGGGACGGAGATTTGTCTTCCAACAAGACAATGATCCAAAACATAAAGCAAAATCTACAATGGAATGGTTCAAAAATAAACATATCCAGGTGTTAGAATGGCCAAGTCAAAGTCCAGACCTGAATCCAATCGAGAATCTGTGGAAAGAACTGAAAACTGCTGTTCACAAATGCTCTCCATCCAACCTCACTAAGCTCGAGCTGTTTTGCAAGGAGGAATGGGAAAAAATGGCAGTCTCTCGATGTGCAAAACTGATAGAGACATACCCCAAGCGACTTACAGCTGTAATCGCAGCAAAAGGTGGCGCTACAAAGTATTAACTTAAGGGGGCTGAATAATTTTGCACGCCCAATTTTTCAGTTTTTGATTTGTTAAAAAAGTTTGAAATATCCAATAAATGTCGTTCCACTTCATGATTGTGTCCCACTTGTTGTTGAATCTTCACAAAAAAAATACAGTTTTATATCTTTATGTTTGAAGCCTGAAATGTGGCAAAAGGTCGCAAAGTTCAAGGGGGCCGAATACTTTCGCAAGGCACTGTATATAGGTATGCACATCAAGGCGTTAAACTAGACATCAGGCCGATACCGATGTTGGCATTGTTAGCTAATATCGGCCGATTCCCATATGTTCACCAATATATCGTGCATTCTTAACCTAAACCACTGTGAAATATCTTTCCCATAACCAAATATATTGTATTTTCAGCTGTTTGACGCAAAAACTCAACGTAAGACAGGGAAGCATAGAAATAGCGCACGCAGAACAGATCTACCGCATCTTAGATTTGTTTTCAATAGCTTACATTTCTAAGTGAATTTGGTGAGGTTGCAGAAGAAGTTAGATATTGCAGCTTTAATATGGATAGTTTTGTCTGTTTTAGGGGGTCTTCTCCACACTTTAGGACTCATTAAAAGCTTCAGCTGCAACCTTTGTGTTTTTGCAAAATATATTTAGCTATCAACTCATTTCCCATGGAGGGTTATAGTACAGGCACAATATCCGGTGAGCATCACGTTGAGTGCACTGTGAAACGCTGAGGGGCGGCTGGCGGTAGTTATCCTGCAAACGAGACCTCGCACGCGTGTGTCCGGCCGACGCTCCCCCAGCAGCCTGGCAGCTCGACAGCTGCCATTCCAACTTCACAGCGTGCCACATCGAACCCCTCCAGGGAGGCAGGCAGGGAGGTAAGAAGGGTGGGAGGCAGGTAGGCAGGGAGCGAGGAGTGCAGGCAGAGAGGCAGGCAGGCTGGCAGCAGGCCTTGGTGCTGCTGTGCAGTTGAGGACTTCTCTCTCTCCTCTCTTTTATCCTTCCTCTCTTCTCCTCCCGAGAGGCATGTTCATACGGTACAGTATTCCTCCTATTCTCTCTCTTATTGTGTTTCATTTCTTCCTTATGACACAAAACATTCCCCGTGGAGTACAAAGCGCTCAGTAAGTTTCAGTGAGCAAGTGCGCATGTTTAACCTCGTTTTATTCTCTCAATTCAGATATTCGCTCACAAAGGTATCAGGTCCTCTGAGAAGATAAGAAGACATTCATATATGGTGAAGGGAAGGTACATATGCACAAAGTGGAACGAGACAAGGACATTTCTAACAGAGAGTGACATTGGGAAGGTATGCGTTTTCAAGCACTATAGCCTATGGGCCTAGTTTCAATTCTCTAGCAAACAGCTAGCATTGTCCTCAGAATACTGGTTTACTTTGAAATAGGTACAGCACATTCATATAATTCAGGGCCATTACATAAAGTGGTTCCATACAAAGTTGATACAAGACTGAAGGCTCCATGCCAACAACTCCATTATGTTCCAAGGAATAAAATATCAGCAATTTAGATAAGAAACCATGACAATCACTCAAACACAGGGTCTGTCCATAAAAATCCACTCCACCTCGTCACTCTCTGTTTAACATACTGTATTGCCCTACTAATAAATGACAAATAGGAAAGGACGGCACTAGACCCCGAATGAACTCCTCATCAAAATGATGTACCCAGGCCATGCAATACAGCTGTCAATAGAAAGCGCCAGCAGCCACAAGGTATGACCCTTAAAAAATGTATATTCCCACATTTTTTTGTTGTTGTTGAAAAATTGCCAATAAAAAAAAGCCTTTCGTCACAGAGGTATCTGCAATGGCCTCACCCTCTTTATTCATTCCCCTTCACTCACACGCATGCACACACAACACGCTCACTCTCCACACGCATGCTCGTTCCCGGTACCCCTTCCCACTCTCCCTCCTCCCCATTCGCTCAGTGCGTAATTCAATCATCCCAAGGAGATGGATATCAGTCCCCTAGGAGCGCTTTACTCTCTTCATTTCCTAAAGCGCTTGATCAGATTTATTGATTGTCCCCCTCCTGTCCCACTCCTCCCTCCCCAAGCTGGGTGTTTTGCGGGCAGGAATCAATTTAGCATTAATATTCTTATGAAATGCCTCCCGCCTCAGTCCCCTGACTCCATAAAATGACAAATGGGAATACATGAGAGAGGCCGAGGAGAAGAAAATGACAACAACAAAAAAGAGGACAAAACAACGCAGAGCGAGAAGAGAAGACTCAGACGAGACACAAAGCAGTGAGGGAGTCCAGAGATGCAGGCAAAGGATAAAGTAGAAGTTGTAATGAAATGAACAGGAGTGTTTCTGGGTCTGGAGGTCCGAACAGGCTGCAGTTTCAGTCTCAGGCCGTCTGGCTGGTGGGCTGCTGTTGGGGCTGGTGGGGCCGAGGGGCTAACGCTAGGCTAACCTACTGACTGAGGAGACAGAGAGACAGACAGACCTCCGCTCATCTCATCCATTATTACTGAGAGCCGAGCGGCTGCCATGTCTTCTGAATGCAGGGCCCCTCAGGGCTCTATGCTGACATTTTTTTTTACAAGGAGGAGCATCCTAAGTTGAAACAGCCCATTATCAGCCTGAAAACGTCACCCTGGCACGTTTTTGCAAAAGGTAAAACTTCACAGTTGCTGACGTTTTTCTCAAACTGCAGTCAATAGGAACAGATGAGTGTGGCCAGGTTGATGTTTTTCTCGATACATTGCAGTCAGTGGGAAAAGATGAGTGCCTCAGGGTTGATGTTTATCTCAATACATTACAGTCAATGGGAAAACATGAGTGTCACAGGGTTGATGTTTATATCAATAAGTTGCATTCAATGGGAAAAGAAGAGTGTCACAGGGTTGATGTTTATGTCAATACATAGCAGTCACTGGGGAAAGCATCAACCAAATCAAATCAAATTTATTTATAACGCCCTTCTTACATCAGCTGATATCTCAAAGTGCAGTACAGAAACCCAGCCTATAAAGCCCCAAACAGCAAGCAATGCAGGTGTAGAAGCACGGTGGCTAGGAAAAACTCCCTAGAAAGGCCAATTGAATCTTATGTCAATAAATTGCATTCAATGGGAAAAGATGAGTGCCATATTACGATTGTCTGTTTGTTTCATATCTGCAAAGTAGTTAAAAGGCTGTCACTTCCACTTTCAGCTTTAGGTCACTGGTTACTTTGTGTAAAAGTTTAACATTTTGAATGGGATATGGTTATGTTTTTGTATTCTTATGATTGGGACCTAGTGGCTGATTGTGTCCGAGTTTATGGACTGCTTATCCTTTAACATCATGCTGTGTGTGACTGCTGTCTTTCCATCAACCCTATGCAGTGGCGTAGTGGTGCCTGGAGAAGTGGGTATACTCTAATGTTTTACTATAGATTTTTGAGATTTTCACTTTCAAAATCACAACTTTTTTAAATATAATTTTTTTTTTAAATAAAGGATAACCAGTCGGTTGCTGTCCTGTGAATATATTTCACGTGATTGTCACGCCCTGACCATAGAGAGCCTGTTATTCTCTATGTTGGTTTGGTCGGGGTGTGACTAGGGTGAGTCATCGAGGTCATTTCTATATCTATGTTGGCCTGATATGGTTCCCAATCAGAGGCAGCTGTTTATCATAGTCTCTGATTGGGGATCATATTTAGGTAGCCATTTTCCCCATTGTGTTTGTGGGATCTTGTCTACATTTAGTTGCCTGAGTGCACGCCAGTAGCGGCACGTTTCGTTTGCGCTTCATTGTTTTGGTGAGTTTCAGTTTATTAAAATATGTGGAACTCCACTCACGCTGCGCCTTGGTCTTCTCATTTCAACGAGAGTGACAGTGCTTTGCGATTGTGTAGGCTACTTTGTGCATGATGTCTCTATTGTACTACATAACTGAGTCGTATACCTCCACTACACTACTTTGATACGCATCAGCAGGGATTCAGAAGTGAGTAATGCCCACTGAAATGCCCACAATGCCCACTGAAAAATAAGTGGGTGTACGGCTTATACCTCCGTATAGCCTACCCTCCACTACACCACTGGCCCTTTGTGTTTTACAGAAAGTACACTCTCCTACATGAGTGACCTGGTATTACGGCTGCTGTCCTTTCAGAATCACCAACCTGTCACACACTGAAGATCTATAGGTTCACCACTGTACTAACCTGTCACACACTGAAGATCTATAGGTTCACCACTGTACTAACCTGTCACACACTGAATATCTATAGGTTCACCACTGTACTAAACTGTCACACTGAAGATCTATAGGTTCACCACTGTACTAAACTGTCACACACTGAAGACCTATAGGTTCACCACTGTACTAACCTGTCACACTGAAGACCTATAGGTTCACCACTGTACTAAACTGTCACACACTGAAGACCTATAGGTTCACCACTGTACTAACCTGTCACACACTGAAGATCTATAGGTTCACCACTGTACTAACCTGTCACACTGAAGATCTATAGGTTCACCACTGTACTAAACTGTCACACTGAAGATCTATAGGTTCACCACTGTACTAACCTGTCACACACTGAAGATCTATAGGTTCACCACTGTACTAAACTGTCACACTGAAGATCTATAGGTTCACCACTGTACTAAACTGTCACACTGAAGATCTATAGGTTCACCACTGTACTAAACTGTCACACACTGAAGATCTATAGGTTCACCACTGTACTAACCTGTCACACACTGAAGATCTATAGGTTCACCACTGTACTAAACTGTCACACTGAAGATCTATAGGTTCACCACTGTACTAAACTGTCACACACTGAAGATCTATAGGTTCACCACTGTACTAACCTGTCACACACTGAAGATCTATAGGTTCACCACTGTACTAAACTGTCACACTGAAGATCTATAGGTTCACCACTGTACTAACCTGTCACACACTGAAGATCTATAGGTTCACCACTGTACTAACCTGTCACACACTGAAGATCTATAGGTTCACCACTGTACTAAACTGTCACACTGAAGATCTATAGGTTCACCACTGTACTAAACTGTCACACACTGAAGACCTATAGGTTCACCACTGTACTAACCTGTCACACTGAAGACCTATAGGTTCACCACTGTACTAAACTGTCACACACTGAAGACCTATAGGTTCACCACTGTACTAACCTGTCACACACTGAAGATCTATAGGTTCACCACTGTACTAACCTGTCACACTGAAGATCTATAGGTTCACCACTGTACTAAACTGTCACACTGAAGATCTATAGGTTCACCACTGTACTAACCTGTCACACACTGAAGATCTATAGGTTCACCACTGTACTAAACTGTCACACTGAAGATCTATAGGTTCACCACTGTACTAAACTGTCACACTGAAGATCTATAGGTTCACCACTGTACTAACCTGTCACACACTGAAGATCTATAGGTTCACCACTGTACTAACCTGTCACACACTGAAGATCTATAGGTTCACCACTGTACTAACCTGTCACACACTGAAGATCTATAGGTTCACCACTGTACTAAACTGTCACACTGAAGATCTATAGGTTCACCACTGTACTAAACTGTCACACACTGAAGACCTATAGGTTCACCACTGTACTAACCTGTCACACTGAAGACCTATAGGTTCACCACTGTACTAAACTGTCACACACTGAAGACCTATAGGTTCACCACTGTACTAACCTGTCACACACTGAAGATCTATAGGTTCACCACTGTACTAACCTGTCACACTGAAGATCTATAGGTTCACCACTGTACTAAACTGTCACACTGAAGATCTATAGGTTCACCACTGTACTAACCTGTCACACTGAAGATCTATAGGTTCACCACTGTACTAAACTGTCACACTGAAGATCTATAGGTTCACCACTGTACTAAACTGTCACACTGAAGATCTATAGGTTCACCACTGTACTAAACTGTCACACACTGAAGATCTATAGGTTCACCACTGTACTAACCTGTCACACACTGAAGATCTATAGGTTCACCACTGTACTAAACTGTCACACTGAAGATCTATAGGTTCACCACTGTACTAAACTGTCACACACTGAAGATCTATAGGTTCACCACTGTACTAACCTGTCACACACTGAAGATCTATAGGTTCACCACTGTACTAACCTGTCACACACTGAAGACCTATAGGTTCACCACTGTACTAAACTGTCACACTGAAGATCTATAGGTTCACCACTGTACTAAACTGTCACACACTGAAGACCTATAGGTTCACCACTGTACTAAACTGTCACACTGAAGACCTATAGGTTCACCACTGTACTAAACTGTCACACACTGAAGATCTATAGGTTCACCACTGTACTAAACTGTCACACACTGAAGATCTATAGGTTCACCACTGTACTAACCTGTCACACTGAAGATCTATAGGTTCACCACTGTACTAACCTGTCACACACTGAAGACCTATAGGTTCACCACTGTACTAACCTGTCACACACTGAAGATCTATAGGTTCACCACTGTACTAACCTGTCACACACTGAAGATCTATAGGTTCACCACTGTACTGACCTGTCACACACTGAAGATCTATAGGTTCACCACTGTACTAAACTGTCACACACTGAAGACCTATAGGTTCACCACTGTACTAACCTGTCACACTGAAGATCTATAGGTTCACCACTGTACTAAACTGTCACACACTGAAGACCTATAGGTTCACCACTGTACTAACCTGTCACACACTGAAGACCTATAGGTTCACCACTGTACTAACCTGTCACACACTGAAGGCCTGTAGGTTCCTTACTGCGCAAACATATCTATAATAGATAAAAGGCTGTTAAGATACTGTATTAATGTTTCAAGAAAGGAGTGTATATATTTGGCCTGGTGAAGCGGTTTTATGCAGTGACTGAATGGAAGCTGCCAATGGAGTTTTTTTTTACTCCGGGAAGAAATTACTGAGTCCTCACTGTCCCGAGACCAAGTCAAGACCGAGTACAAATGTATCTGACACCTAGACAAGACCAAGGCACTCAACATGTGGTCTCGAGACCAGTCTAGAACACTGGTAAATAGCCAAGGAACACAAGGACAAAGTCACACTTTAGTAGACTTTTGAGTAAATTCTTCTAACTTCTATGCCTGTGCGTTCTAAAAATGTTTCAACACTTCACTCTGCACTTGGCTTTCTGTACCAGTACTTAGAGCTGGGATGGGCAACTGTGAATTCATTATGAGGGGCCACAATGGCTCGCTGGTCTACGTACCCACAGCCATACCCACACATGCAGTCAGAGCCAGCCCTAGCGTTTTGGGAGCAGAGAGAAAAAAGTGCAATTTTACAGCTAACTTCCTGCAATTCTACACATTTTGCCATTTTTGCAATTTTTTATATGATATCTGAGTGAGAGTGACTAACAAAATCAATGGGGGCTCCACAGTCAGTAATTCAACCATAATTACTATAAGTTTAGAAAGCTGGCAGCTAATTTACCAATCTAAAAAATGTTAGTTGACTTGGGCTAACTGAGTGAGGACTGTCAGTAACTGACATAACAAGAGAAAAACTGCTGATGCACAAACAACTGCATCTTGTGTATACTACTATACTAACTCTCAATAGTAAATTGAGAGCCCGACTGAGTTCCCAAAATGTTTTCATTCAAATGTTTTTTGAAACTGATCCGCGGGCTGCCAGTTGCCCAACCCTGGCTTAGAGTAACCGTTCCAGGCAGCCAGGCCTTTGGCTTCCAACCTCCAACGTCATGACAGGGGGCCAGACGCACGGGAGAGAGAGACTCCCACTATTCCTCTTATCTTTTGGCAGCACATGTTTCTCATATGTGTAAAGCTTTTACCTGCGTGAGCCACATTACAGCACAGGGCTTTTACAGCTGTGGTGGAAAGCCAGAGAGCCAAATTACCTACTCGGGGAAACAACCTTGCCGCTTTCAATTTGCCCTTGACATTTAGCTCACATTCTCTCTTGTACCAAAAACACTCTCACACACACACACACAAAATAAAAAAAAACGTGCACGGACAAACACAGGTGCGTGGATGCCACGTGCGCACACTCTCCGCCCACACACACTGTCTCTCTCTTTTTCCCTCCTGCTCAAAACGAACACACGCCACCCAGCAGGATAACACAAATCCAATCACATGCTGATACAGTCTTAACCATTATCAGGAGGAGTTCAGGCAAATTGTATCATTACAAGAGAAAGTAATCACTCTTCCATCCTCTGAAGAACAGACAGATCATGACTGGTGGGGAAAGCTGAACATGAACAAAGCTGAAAAGACAAAGGATCAGGCCAGTATTTTTCACCACTTTTCCCACTATTCAGTAATGTGATGATGAAGTGGGGATGGGCACGGTCAGAGCCATACAGAGCGGTAGGCCAGGTTTCAGAACGGCCTCCATGTTAGCGCCCATATAAAACGTTATTCTTGAAATGTTTCTGATGTAACAGAGCAAAACAGAGTAGCACATTTAACAGATGTTTTTATTGATTAGCATTCGGGATATTGTGTATCCAAGTCTTTACTGTGTTGTAGTGTCAACAAATTGCATATCTGCTTTCACTGGACATCTTCATAGGTTTTAAAAAGCTATCAGAAAAAAAAACAGCACAACGCAGAAGCGTTAATTATCAATTAGCAACGGCTATGGAAGAAAAAGTGCCGCTCTCGGGAACATTTAACCACATTGGTCTAACTCATATATATATATATATATATATATATATATATATATATATATATGGCTCTGAGCACGGTTATTCAACTATTTGAATATCCGAACGTTAGTATTCGATTACTTGGTGGAGTAGGCCTTTTTTTTTTAAGGCTTTATCTAAAAATTAAATAAAATTATATATGTGACACTGCTACACAGCCTACATGATAGACCATTACATTAAACATTTTTAGAAAACAAAAGTTTTATGACCGTTTCTATGAGTGCGCCCCACTGGTAACTAGGGCCAAAAGGTCGTCTTAGCATGGGCAGCGCCGTTGAGTCAACCGGGTGGGACTTCCAACTTCATTGGCTGATTCCTGATGGCGACCCACACTCCAAGACTGCTTCCATCACGTGGACTGGGATATGTTTCGTATTGCGTCAGATAACAACATTGACGAATACGCTCATTCGGTGTGCGAGTTCATTAGAACGTGCGTTGAAGATGTCGTTCCCATAGCAACGATTAAAAAATTCCCTAACCAGAAACCGTGGATTGATGGCAGCATTCGCGTGAAACTGAAAGCGCGAACCACTGCTTTTAATCAGGGCATTGTGACTGGTAACATGACCGAATACAAACAGTGCAGCTATTCCCTCCGCAATGCTATCAAACAACCTAAGCGTCAGTATACAATTTGCTTACCGCCCAAATAGGTCCACAGACGATGCAATCTCAACCACACTGCACACTGCTCTAACCCATCTGGACAAGAGGAATACCTATGTGAGAATGCTGTTCATCGACTACAGCTCGGCATTCAACACCATAGTACCCTCCAAGCTCGTCATCAAGCTCGAGACCCTGGGTCTCGACCCCGCCCTGTGCAACTGGGTACTGGACTTCCTGACGGGCCGCCCCCAGGTGGTGAGGCAACAACAGGTGGTAGGCAACAACATCTCCACCCCGCTGATCCTCAACACTGGGGCCCCACAAGGGTGCGTTCTGAGCCCTCTCCTGTACTCCCTGTTCACCCACGACTGCGTGGCCACGCACGCCTCCAACTCAATCATCAAGTTTGCGGACGACACAACAGTGGTAGGCTTGATTACCAACAACGACGAGACGGCCTACAGGGAGGAGGTGAGGGCCCTCGGAGTGTGGTGTCAGGAAAATAACCTCACACTCAACGTCAACAAAACTAAGGAGATTATTGTGGACTTCAGGAAACAGCAGAGGGAACACCCTCCTATCCACATCGATGGAACAGTAGTGGAGAGGGTAGTAAGTTTTAAGTTCCTCGGCATACACATCACAGACAAACTGAATTGGTCCACTCACACAGACAGCATCGTGAAGAAGGCGCAGCAGCGCCTCTTCAACCTCAGGAGGCTGAAGAAATTCGGCTTGTCACCAAAAGCACTCACAAACTTCTACAGATGCACAATCGAGAGCATCCTGGCGGGCTGTATCACTGCCTGGTACGGCAACTGCTCCGCCCACAACCGTAAGGCTCTCCAGAGGGTACTGAGGTCTACACAACGCATCACCGGGGGCAAACTACCTGCCCTCCAGGACACCTACACCACCCGATGTTACAGGAAGGCCATAAAGATCATCAAGGACAACAACCACCCGAGCCACTGCCTGTTCACCCCGCTATCATCCAGAAGGCAAGGTCAGTACAGGTGCATCAAAGCTGAGACCGAGAGACTGAAAAACAGCTTCTATCTCAAGGCCATCAGACTGTTAAACAGCCACCACTAACATTGAGTGGCTGCTGCCAACACACTGACTCAACTCCAGCCACTTTAATAATGGGAATTGATGGGAAATGATGTAAAATATATCACTAGCCACTTTAAACAATGCTGCCTAATATAATGTTTATATACCCTACATTATTCTCATATGTATACGTATATACTGTACTCTATATCATCTACTGCATCCTTATGTAATACATGTATCACTAGCCACTAACTATGCCACTTTGTTTACATACTCATCTCATATGTATATACTGTACTCGATACCATCTACTGTATCTTGCCTATGCTGCTCTGTACCATCACTCATCCATATATCTTTATGTACATATTCTTTATCCCCTTACACTGTGTATAAGACAGTAGTTTTGGAATTGTTAGTTAGATTACTTGTTGGTTATTACTGCATTGTCGGAACTAGAAGCACAAGCATTTCGCTACACTCGCATTAACATCTGCTAACCATGTGTATGTGACAAATAACATTTTATTTGATTTGATTTGACCCTGTTGGACTTATGTCCAACCGGGTCATCAGGAGGGATCAGCCAATCGTGAAGAAGAAATGGAGACAGCCTCTATGACGCTGTCATAGATGAGTCCTCTATCTACAGTATCTCTATAGGAATCCCTTGAATACATGCAGCAGGGTGGGAAAAAATGCATTAAAACACGTTTTTCGGAAGGGTTGTGGTCACCATGCAATTAATACATTAAATGTATCTCATGGTAGTGGGGGGCTACAGTATTTTATACTTTTTTCCAATCACGTCTTATAGCAACCCTATATTCTTGGCAGCCCTGGTGTGAAGGGGAGGAAAGGCAGAGCAGACTGCCATATGTGTCAGGTATGCGTAAATGGCTGTAAGAGAGAGCAGATATTGGGTAGCCAAAGGAGCCTTTTATTTAGGTGAACCAAAAGCACACGGCAAAGTGAAATCGAAATAAAAATACGGGTCAACATAACCCAGCGCAACAGACTAACGTGTGCATAACGCGAAACAGAATAAACAATACCACACATAGACATGAGGGAAACAGAGGGTTAAATACACAACACATAATGAGGGAAATGAGGGAAAACAAGACAAATGGAAAATGACAAATGGATCGGCGATGGCTAGAAGACCGGCGACGTCGACCGCCGGCCGAACAAGGAGAGGCATCGACTTCGGCAGAAGTCGTGACAATATGACCCTAAATATTTTGACGTGCAATTTGGAATTACAATTTAAGAGGACCAGTGCTTCTATAGCGGAAAAAGAATCTCACATCAGTGCCGTTTGGGAGCGATGTTGTTAAACGACATATCGTTGCACTGGTGCGTGCACAAGTAATACATTGTATCAATTCGCTTGACCCTAGAGAACCACAAGTCCTTTCAGGTTTCGCACTGTTCTGTTCGGAAGGTTTGTACAATAATAAAGTGGTATAGGCCATGGCTATTAAATGTCCCTGGAGTAGCCTATAGGCCTTCTATTTCCTTTCTTTTAGAAACAATACTAAACATACACATACAAACGACAACATCATACAAACATCAACTACATCACACTTCCCCCCACCACCACTGCTTTGATCTCCCATCAGGTCTGATTGTGCGCACTGCCCGCTTCGGGAGGAGTTTTATACCAGGGTCTATCACTATTACGAACAACTCCTCATATGGGCAGGCTGGGGTGGGATGGGAGGGTAGGAAAGGTATTTGTCTGACTGTTCCTATTTTTTAGTTTCCTGCTCTGTTTATGTTTGTTTAGGCCTATGTGACGCGTGAGAAGTGCTAAGATTTCCTCTTGTAGGACAAAACGTGAATCTGAATCGTTTTCACTTTTCCATCATATGGCCGTCATGATTGAAATGCATTGATATAGTTTCCTTGAAGACTCATTCAATACATGAAAGTTTAATGCTGGCATTCTTGTCTCCGTCATGCCTTTCTGCGTTGGACTTGGGCCTCATGTCTTCTGAAAGTACCATGATTAGATTCAGCTCTGATGAAGGCATAACTGCCGAATGCATCGGCCTGCCCGGACTAAAAAATAAAGGGGAAAGGTAAGGTCTTTGTCTTTTTAAAAACATTTTGGAATGCCTCTGTTTCCCATTGTTCTTGAACTTGGGCTAATTATGTTCTGGCCCGCCAACTAGCTACAAAGATCAGGAACAAATTGGCTCTTCATTCAAAGACTCAATCATGGACACACTTACTGACAGTTGTGGCTGCTTTGCGTGATGTATTGTTGTCTCTACCTTCTTGCTCTTTGTGCTGCTGTCTGTGCCAAACAATGTTTGTACCCTGTTTTGTGCCGCTACCATTTTGTGCTGTTGCCATGTTGTGTTGCAAACCATGTTGTCATGTTGTGCCGTGCCATGCTGTCGTCTTAGGTCTCGCTTTATGTAGTCGTGAGGTGTGTTTTGTCCTACATTTGTATTGATTTTATTTTGAATCCCAGCCCACATACCCGCAATAGACCTATTGGTAGGCCATCATTGCAAATCCGAATTTGTTCTTAACTGACTTGCCTAGTTAAATAAAAGGTTCAATAAAAAATATAGTGCTAAACTTGAAGAACTCGTGTTTGTCTCTGTGAAGTTACTCACCAGCAAGCTCTGAAGAAGAAACAATGATACAATGTAGCATAACACCATTGCTCGCAAACTGCACAGATGTGAGATTTGTTAAAATAGGAGCACTAGTCCTCTTACATTTTTATTCCAGGTTGCATATCAAAATATTTCAGGGCATATCGGACGGTCTGCCCTTCCCATAACTGTCACGCCAAGCATAGGGTAACTATACTGAAATGGGAAAATAATGTACCTGTGAAAAAAGTATGAAATAGCTCCCCTAAATAGTTAATGTATTACATTAATGGTGACCACAGCCCTTACGAAAATACATTTCAATTGTGTTTAATGCTCCATGTATTCAATGTATTCCACTTCAAATTTGGCTCCCAGTGTGGCAAGTTCGTGGGTATTGTGACGCAATCTAACAGTTCCTTCTTTGTATCTTCCTAGACTAGCGGGAGTCGGGTTTGGTTCTCTTTCTCTCTCTCACACCTGCCCCTCCCCCATCCTTCTGCTAAAACAAACAGTGCGCAGCGCATCGGCTTTCTCTCTCTCTCTCTCTCTCTCGTCAAACGAGCAAGTCTCCATTGAATTGAACAAAACATGCATTTCGACAATCCGGATATCCCAAAAAATATTGTGATATTATTTGAATGCCGAAACCATTTCCAGTGCCCATCCATATGATGAAGTAGAGTGGGAGAGGGTGGGGGATTGTGAAAGACATGAGAGACTGACTCCATAGAAGAGGAAGAAGAGCCATGCGCTGCTGCTCCCTACCGCACAGACAGGGGGATGACTGGACGAGAGCAGAGAAGAGAAAAGGGGAGGGGAGCAAGGGAGGCTTTCTACCCTACGTGTGGTGCTGCAGGGGGGTGGTGACAAACACACATACTGAATAGGACACCTACACCGTATGTTACCACTGATATTCATTTGATTGACTTATTGGAGTAAACATGCTGTTTGTGGCTATTTCACGGTCAATTTAAGAGGCATTCCATCATGAGGACATTTACCACTCTCCTGCTCCCTCTCTAGCGCACACGTAAACACACACACACACACAGAGCCGGCAGGGACTGTGAACTCTTGACCTCAGGCCCACACACTCCTCTACACACACAAACACAGTAAACAGACACTCGGATTGTGCACTCAGGCCAAAAATTTTTCCCCTGCTATTTCCTGTTTTATTTTTTTCTTCCTATAGCCAACTCTCCAGCCAAGATTGGTCCAGAGCCCCAGCCTTGAACCTCTGCCCCAAGTGCTGCCCAGTGCAAACACACAGTGGCCCCTGCTCGCTCCAATCATCGACTAGGCCCCCACTTTCGCTATCCACTATCAATCTACTACACTGCCCGGCATCTACTCTATTTGAAGTGATTTTAAAAGTAGAGGAGAGGATGAAAACACAGGGGGGTGAATTCATCCGGAATTATGAAAAGAAAATCAACCAAAACGGATGCGTGGTGGATCGCATGCTAGTTTAGAACACAAACGCATGCTTGACTAGGCTCGCTGCAGTGTGCTATACACACATGAACAGTCATCCCTCCAAGATGTTTCACACAGTGGGGGAGTAATGAAGTAGTCTGACAGGGAGAATTAGGAGAAATCGGTTACACGTGTGCATGGGTGAAATCAATAACCATAACAGCTGCACAAATTTTATACACCAATTCCCGTTTTTCTGAGAGCTTTTTCATAAGAGCACAAAGAAAGCCATTATTGGGGTAAAAGCTCACCATCCACCACACAGTATTCATTTGAACACTGTACATGACTAATTCATGCAGATGCTTTCACAATGTTTTCACCGGGAGACAGGAAAGAGTGTGTCACCTCTCTCTTTTGAAGGAGGAAGAAAAAGCCTATTTGCTTTGATTCATTTTGCCTTGCTTACGTTTCTAAATGTCATTAAGTGCGGTGGGTGGTGACGACTCCGACTCAGAAGTTGTGGAAAATCTCGCAGCGCTGGGAGGCTATAATAAACCAGCATGGTTAATATAAGGAGGAGCAATCTCACTGCTGGGCTAACTGATGTGTCGAACGCTGCACGATTTAGTCTTTCTGACTGCAGCAGGTACACATTCTGACATAGACGCAGAAACACTGAGATAGGTCTGTCTGGGCTATTGTCCTCACATGCAATATCCGAGGACAAGCAGAACATTGATCGTGACCCACCGTGACATCATGTGTACATTGCAAACGTTCCTTTGTGTTCCACAATGGATGATAACATCGCAGATGACACCGACACACATCACATATCATGTAGAGCATTGACAACATAATAATACATACTATGGCACCAGTGTTTCCATGTGAACAACACTGTGTGGCCTCCTACATTAAGGTGGTGTGTGAGTACATGTGATCACCTACTGTAGGCCTATACGCTGCTGAGAGTTTAGGCTGAGCGTAAAGGTAGATCCCTCTAATGATGAACATGATGAATTGCATACAGTATTGTACAGTATAGGGGTAATTCGCCTCATTCACAAATTTGTACTGTAGCCTCCACATATTGCACAATCTCAACAGATTGCTCTAGTGAATGCTTTGCAGTATCCCACCTTCCATGCGATGCGATTGCCCTTGGTGTCATGCTCCAGAGCGATGGGGAAGTCTCCTCGCTCGTAGAACTTGCGGAACGCCGTGGGCTTGGCCGGCCTCTCCCGGAAGGCCCCTGCTGCCGGCGGTCCTACCACCTAGAGAGCGAGAGAGAGAAAGAGAAAGAGAGATAATCCTGTTGATCGAAACCAGAATCGACAGTTGTGTTTCTCAAATCCAGAATGGAATCATTGTAGTGGGGCCTTTTTTAAATTTATTTTTTACATATAATTCTCTGAGACACTTCTGCCTTGCTCCCTCCACTCAGGGCTGGCTAAACACAGCCTGTCTGCCACGTAGCCCGAGGCTCTGCCAGCGGCATTGTTATTACCATGTTACTGTTCCTGTATATTGGATATGTAGTGCCAGGCTGCGAATGAATTGGACTCCTGTCGTCATTGTTGTTGTTATTGTGGTGGATGTCACTCCATAGATCTGACTCAAAGTCAATGAGTGCAAACACTGGGGAGCTAGCCTTAGATTACATCACTGACTAGCGTAACAGCTGCAAGCAGAGATAGGCCTTGTAGTTGAATCGTTTTGGGTTAGGGTCGTTTTTCATCCCAGCTCAAATTGAATCCGGTAATGAATGACAGAGTGGTCGTGCCAATCAGTCCCCGCGTCGAGTCCCTCGTCCCTCGCCATCTGTGGGGCCCGGCGACATGACTGGCAGATGTATCACTGTCATTAATCCTTAGATTAGCGCCCATTGAGAAACAACGTCTCAGTGCTGGACTACAGTGTCATGGGACTACAGTGTAACATGAATACAGTGCCAGACAGTGACAAGACCGCAGTTCCATTGAGAAACAACGTCGTGGGACTACAGTGTAATATGACTACATTGCCATATAGTGACAAGACTGTGGTTCCTTAGGGCCACACATCACACGCTATACACAATACACATGGGAGAAACTTTCTTAGAGGTAGCATGCTGAGTGGATAAAGTAGTAGCCTACTAGGGCCTGAAGTAAGTTATGAGTGAGTTTAGACTATTAAAAGGCACCCTATGGTGTCCCGGTGGACCCACAGCATCTAATGCACAATGGGATTGCAGAGGCATAAAATAAATCTGTTTGGTGGCGTTTGTTTACTTTTAAGCGAGGGAATGCTGAATGAATAACATTAGTAGCTGGTCCCATCAGATAACATGGCACACGTTAGCCCTATGCTAACCTCACCAGGTGGCAGTGATTATATCTTGGAACAAATGCTTTACCGGCTTATCAAAGACCATAGACTTTATATCCACCAACCAATGGCATTTCTTTAAATAGGTCAACCCTGACCACTAGAGGGATATTTTAAACCTACAAATTCAAGGTTAAGTTTTGTTCTGTTGGTCTGTAACAAAATGTTGTGTACCAACCAATATTGCATTGACGAATCCTTGAGTAGGGCTTTCGTGATACATTTGAACATTTTCGCATATATGACTAAATTCCACACTTTTGTTTATCTGTTTCACACACATCAATATGCTTTTATGGAAAAATATATAAATTAGGTCCTTACAACATATACATTGTAGAAAAGAACACACTATTAGCCGTTGTAAAAGGCATAGAATTGCAGGAAATTAGCTTGAAAACAGCAACACTTTCTCTCTGCTCCACGGCATATTATGTAGAATTGCAGGAAATGTGCTTTAAAAGTGCAAAAAAACTTCTCTCAGCTCCATGCACAAATTTGTAGAATTTACAGGAAACCCCAAGATAACCCCAAGATGACGTGCCCACTACCTAAGCCCTTTTTGAAAAAAAAAAAAAAAAAAAAAAAAAAAAAAAATGTACTGTAAACTTTGTACCGCTCATCCTCCTCGAGTCAAATAACGCATATGTGGCAAAACAGATGATTATGAAAACGGCTTAGAAAATGTTGGTGTACACATCAACGTAATATAGCCTATGCACTATGATTATTAGGCAATAGCTGTGTGTTTTTGTGCATGGCTGAAAGATGTAGCTCCCTATTAAATTGATTCTTCATCTTTATTTTCAAGTTGTTGGCTATAGGCTACGTCCCTCTTCAACACAGTAATACAATACATGTAAATCTACATTTCCCAAAGGGGAAGGGGGGGGCGACTCATGTGAGATTCAAACCCTTGCCACAATCTGCAACAATTACATGGACACTTTAGACCGAGAGCAATTTGACCAGTCGGTCAAATACACGTGATAGTTGCTTTGATGATCAGAACATGATGTTGGACTGGTATAGTTAAGCATTAGGGGGCGCTATTAAAATGTTGGGATGAAAAACGTTCCCGTTTTAAACAAGATATTTTGTCACGAAAAGATGCATGACTATGCATATAATTGACAGCTTTGGATAGAAAACACTCTGACGTTTCCAAAACTGCAAAGATATTGTCTGTGAGTGCCACAGAACTGATGTTACAGGCGAAACCCAGATAAAAATCCAACCAGGAAGTGCCGCATTTTTTGAAACCGCCTCATGCCAATGATTCCTTATATGGCTGTGAATGAGCTACGAATGACCTTACGTTTTCCACGTATTCCCCAAGGTGTCTACAGCATTGTGACGTCTTTTTACGCATTTCCATTGAAGAATAGCCATAAGGGACCATATATAGCAAGTGGTCACATGGTGTCTCCCGCTGAAAATCTTGTGTAAAATACTGAGGTAGCCATTTTTCCAATCACTTCTTATGAGAAACCAATTGCCTCGACGGATATATTATCGAATATACATGTTAAAAACACCTTGAGGATGGATCCTAAACAACGTTTGCCGTGTTTCTGTCGATATTATGGAGCAAATTTTGAAAAAAGTTTGGCGTTGTAGTGGTAGCATTTTCTGGTCGATTTCTCAGCCAAGCATGATGAACAAACGGGAGCTATTTCGCCTACAAAAATAATATTTTGGGAAAAAAGGAACATTTGCTATCTAACTGGGAGTCTCCTGAGTGAAAGCATCTGAAGTTCTTCAAAGGTAAATGATTTAATTTGGTTGCTTTTCTTATTTTCGTGAAAATGTTGCCTGCTGCCAGCAGAGCTTAGCATAGCATTATGCCATGATAAACTTACACAAATGCTTGTCTAGCGTTGGCTGTAACGCATATTTTGAAAAACTGAGATGACAGTGTTGTTAACAAAAGGCTAAGCTTGTGTTTGAATATATTTAATTCATTTCATTTGCGATTTTAAAGATTAGGAAAAGTTTCTAGGGGTATTTATGTCCGCTGCGTTATGCTAATTCGTTTGAGGCTATGATTACGATCCCGGATCCGGGATTGCTCGTCGCAAGATTAAGGACGCTTCCATGAAGAGGTTTTGAAACACGTCCGACTACGTTGACCATCTTAATTGGCTCCTGCGGAACTTGTTCCAGGGCATAATTACTGCCACCTGGTGAGGTTAGCATAGGGCTTTACGTGTGGCATTTTATCTGATGGGACCAGCTACAATTTAGCGTTCTGTCACATGCAAGTAAATCATTGATTTTAATTGTCTGACACATTTTGAGCCGGATAAACTGTTTAAATTTAAAATGGTTGCTTATGTTTGCAAGTATGGGTCTACTATGTCTAACTTTGCTTCCCCCTTGAGGAAGCTAGGTGAATTGCAACAACACCGCAACACGGTGGAGACTCGCGCTGAAGTCTTACTTTCAGTTTGGTCCACCAGCTTCAAACAGCTGAAAGTACGATATTGTTTTTTATTATTGAAAATATATTTCAAAGCGATTTAGATGGTGCAATGATTCTCTACATTCTCAATTGCTTATTTTATCACATAAACTGAAATTGAGCTAACAGTGTACAATTTTAGCAACCAGGAAATGGCAAAGCGATTTCTGCATGTTGGACGCTTTCCAAAGTCTGCTATCGTTGGTTGTGCTCGAAGACGAGATGCCCACGCCTCTGAGTAATGCTGATGCAACTTTCCCATTTGACAACAAAACATTTTGGGCTGCATTTTCAGAATGGTATTTTGTATGGGCCCAAAAAATGTTTTTTTTTGTTGCAGAAAAAAAGTGGGAAACACTATGATTCCACTACATTACAAAGATATGACATAATGCTCCTTTAATAGCCACCGGTTGGCATACCTGCAGGAGGGTGTAAACAAGCAAAACAACTATGACTAACCATGCATTTAAAAGCACAAGAAAAATAATAATCTGCATGAAGGTCATTTGCAGGGTAGCCTAGTTTTGCATTATCCATCACAAATGATATTCCGGTCAAAATGTTGCATGCCTGAATGTCCCTGCAATGTTTTAATGCTCCTCTTTTTTCTTTTCACAAAGGCCCTACTGTAGTATACCGTGGTTAACGTAGTATAGTAGTATATCATTAAAACACTGTTTGGCTCTTTATATGAATAAAAGCCTTTGAGTCTGAGATACATTCACCACAGTGCAGTTTGAGGCTTTTTTTAGGTTACAAAGTGAATGCAAAACCTTTTGTCTTCCTCCCTCCACAGAAGTTCCCTCGGCCATGGAGATACATTTTACTGACAGTAAAATGTCAGTAAAATGCAGATACATTTTAGCAGACATTCTTATCCAGAGCGATTTACAGGAGCAATTAGAGTTAAGTGTCTTGCTAGTCGGCTCGGGGATTCAAACCAGCAACCTTTCAGTTACTGGCCCAATGCTCTTAGCCACTAGGCTACCTACGGGCCCATCAGTGATGCTCCAGCTGCCTGGAGCAACAAAAGCCTTCACATCCAGGTAGCACTGCTCTGCCGGCAGCTAAAAATAGCCATGGAGAAAATGAACTCCAGACTGCATTGACTGGGCCAGGCGGCTTTTATGGTCAGAAGTGATGACACCGCAGTCGATTCCATCTCGCGCGCCACACTGTACCCTTCAGTGAACTCCCCTCTCCTTTCAACTGTCATCAGCATCCAACCCCCATTCCCCCTTCCAGAACCAAACTAATATTTTTTTCTGGCCACAACAAAAACACAACAGCACAGACTCTAAGAACCTTTCTCCCTTCTCCCCCCCCTCGTTCCTCGGCTGTACTGTACCTCGGGGGCTTTGACTGTAATAGGAATCGTGGCGCTCTGAGATTATCACTTGCCGACTTCCTGATGTGATCCGGGAGCCGGCTACCGATTGGGATTCATGGCTTTCTGCTTAAGCTCCCAAACATGAAAGTGCTGCGAGAGATCAAAAGCCATGATGTAGGAGGTGTGAGCACAGTGGCTCGGTGCTAATTTCCTGTCCGAGATGGGAGGCGGGAGGTGACTGGCCATTTGCTGGAAACACCTGCTAATTCTGTTTCTGTTCAGAGCATGTTCTTTGCACATTGAGCAGTATTTTTTTCCTTTAGATCTGATTTAATATTATGTGTCTTGAATGTCTCTCTCTTCAACCTTAATCTTCTCTCACCCACTGTGCATCTCAGTCCTTCCACTCAGTTCATGGTGTAAGAGGCCGAAAGAGGTGGTAATTGAAATGCTAATAACTTCACGTTGGGCAGTGCAGTGCTCTGCAATATCAATCTGACCCCCTTTCCCCTGCTAAAAATACAGAAGGTGAGAGATAAACGCACACACACAAACATGCACGCTCACGCACACAGACGCAGACACACACCAGGGCATTAGCATTTTCAAAACACAGACCATAAAAAAATTATGCGTTTGAAACTATTTCATCTGCGTTTTATATTGAAAGGCAACAATATTTTTTTGCAGCTAAAAATAGCCATGGATAAAATTAACTCCAGACTGCATTGACTGGGCCGGGTGGCTTTTTTGGTCAAAAGTGATGACACCGCAGTCGATTCCACCTCGCACACCACACTGTACCCTTCACCGAACTCCCCTCTCCTTTCAACTGTCATCAGCAACCAACCCCCATTCCCCCTTCTTCCAGACCTAAACTAATGTTTTTTTCTGGCCCACCACAAAAACACTAGACATGCCATCAAGGGTCTCTTCACAGTCCCCAAATCCAGAACGAATTCAAGGCAACACACAGTATTATATAGAGCCATGATCACATGGAACTTCCTTCCTTCTGAAATTACTCAAGGAAACAGCAATATTAGCTTTTTTATTTTTTATAAAACAACACAACGCCTCTCCCCTATCTAACCTAGTTGTAATGTCCATGTTGATGTTTTTATATGTATGTAACTTGTAAAGTATTTCTGTCTAAGGTCTTTTTCGTTATGTGTCGGATCCGAGGAAGACTAGCTGTCGCCATTGGCGTCGGCTAATAGGGATTCTAATAAACCTCCCCACAAAAAAAACAGCACAGACTCTGAGACCCGTTATCCCCCCCCCCCCCCCCCCCCCCCCCCCCCCCCCCGTTCCTCGGCTGCACTGTACCTCGGGGGCTTTGACTGGAGTAGGAATCGTGGCGCTCTGAAATTATCACCTGCTGACTTCCTGATGTGATCCGGGAGCCCGCTCCCAATTGGGATTCATGGCGTTCCTGCCTAAGCCCCCAACGTGAAAGTGCAGTGATATATCAGAAGCCATGGTGCAGGTGTGAGCACTGTGGCTCGGTGCTAATTTCCTGTCCTGGATGGGAGGTGACTGGCCATTTGCTGGAGCATGTTCTTTTTCCTTTAAAATCTTCTTTAATATTACATGTCTGAAATGTCTCTCTCTCCCCACTGTGCATCTCACTCCATCTCCTCAGTTCATGGTGTGAGAGGTGGTCATTGAAATGATAATAATATACACTATTTAGCAGACACTTTTATCCAAAGCAACTTACAGTCACGCGGGCATACATTATACATAAGGGTAATCCCGGGAATCGAACCCCCTACCTTGGCGTTACAAGTGCCATGCTCTACCAACTGAGCTACAAAGAACTGCAATAGCTTGATGCTGGGCAGTGCAGTGATCTAACAATCTGCTAAAAATACAGAATGAGAGAGAGACGTGCACGCGCACACACACACACAAGCACGCACACACACACACCAGGGGTTGCTTTAGCATTTTCAAAATGCAGACCATAGAAAAATATCAGTAACATCTGCTATCCAACGCATCAAGAGATTACACAGACATTTTTAAGCCTAAACATTGCACATTAATTATAATACAATGATGGCATAACCGAAACGAAAAACTCAGATAATACTTTTATTTCCCTTTTGACCCACATTTTAATCGCATACACATTCAGGAAAAATCCAGAATATCAAAAGTGGGCGTAGCGATCTAGGGCAATGCATCGCAGTGCTTGAGGCGTCACTACAGAGCCGGCCGCGTCAGGGAGACCCATGAGGCGACGCACAATTGGCCCAGCGTCATCCGGGTTAGCGGAGGGTTTGGATGTCCTTGTCCCATCGCACTCTCGCGACTCCTGTGGCGGGCCAAGGCGCATGCTCGCTGACACGGTCGCCAGTTATGCGGCTGGCTTCCGGGTTCAGCGAGCAGTACGGCTTGGCAGGGTCGTATTTCGGAGTACGCATGGCTCTCGAGATGCAGCAATGAGACAAGACTGTAACTACCAATTGGATATAACGAACTTGGGGAGAAAAAGGGGTAAAAAGGAAATCCAAATAAAATAAATAGATTCTCAATAGTGTCACACCAGCAGGAACCAATGGGATTCTCAAGGAGGGAGTTCCTGTAGATGTTGCGCCCATAAGCAGGAACCAATGGGATGTTCGAGGAGGGGTGTTCATGCAGATGTTGAGCCCACATGCAGGAACCAATGGCATACTTGAGGGAGGCGTTCCTGCAGATGTAGGAATGCCCACATGCAGGAGCGCCCCAAATTGCGTCCCGCAATCACAAACTATTGCAAAACAGCATTGTTTTCATCAGAAGACGACAGAATTGCAACGCTATTTGGTTAGCAACCACAGAGAAGTAAAAGCTTACAATGAAAGAGCAAGGTATTGCTTGCAAACAAGATGCATGGCCATCAGATGTCTTATGTTTACCATAGAAAGAATGTAGCCAGAATGAAGTTCATCTTGCAAATGTCACTTGCTAAAACAACCGGAGAAAAGTAACCATTGCCTCGTCCTCTCTGCCATCAGTCAGACTGCCGTCTGCTGATCGAATGCTAGTTAGTTAATGTGGGAATTGGATTGGTCTGATGACGAGCGCAAAGATTTCTCATCCGAGTAGAGAAGTCTAACTGAAGCACAAAATTTTGTCAGAAGCCGAGCAGAAATTAGAATGAGAAGCCTTTTAGAGCTACGTTTACAAAATGGGACATTAACGCGACCCCTGACACACAAACACACACACACACACACACAGACTTACACACAATATCCTGCCCTCAGTGGTGGTCATAAGCTGAGCCTCTGAGGCAGAGTATTAAACTTGAAGTAGCGTCGTAACACTATTAAACCAGAATTGTCAGGTTCTCTGCCACTGGTGCACATAAGGGAGTAATAACAAGGCGCCGGCGGTCAGATGCACTCCAGGCTGTCATTTCTTTCAAGCCCCTTCTCATTTTGTCTGCTATCTTTTTTCCCCCTCTAGTGCCCGTGTCTACTCCTTTCCTTCCGTGGACGGTATCCTACAACCTCAACTTAGCTTCCCCCTTGGAAGTTGCATGGTTGAGCCCCCCTGTGGAGGTGATTGGCCTAGCCAATAGCGGACGAGACCTATGCTACTGTCATGTATAAGGTGTCATCCTGTGGAACAAAGATGCCTGCTCTAACCTTATTAGTATGGCGCATCCATGTGCTGCTGACACAGGGGCAGCGGAATAGGGAAGGGGAGAGAGAGGGACAGGGGTAGGGAGAGAGAGACAGGAGCTGCGGCTCATCAATTCTGAGAGTGAGTTCGCCGTGGCGACGGTGGTGCGGTTTGTAGGTGATCCATCAACCTGCCTGGGCCTCCAGCTCTCCCCGCCGGCGCCCCAAAACGCCTCTGAAAGTCATTGATGGATGTTTGGTGAGGGGCCGTCAATTCACTGTCAGCTCAGGTAGAGCCCGCACTCTCATTTATATTTTTTATATCTCTCTCCTGCTTCGCTCATTCTCCTTCTCTTTTTGGGGGTAAAATTGCATTTTGCATTTGCCGGGAATGAGGGTGCCACTGCTTACTGAGGCGGCGAGGGGAGTTGCTGGAAAAAGGAAGGCACTGCACACTTGCTTGCTTGCTCTCTCTCTTTCTCACTCCTTTTCTCTTTCTCTCCTTTCTCGGTTGAGGGGTTATTGAAATCTACCGCGATGCAAAAGGTGGCCTTTTTCTTTCCGGGCGCGAGCGAGTGAGACGGTGGGTGAGTCACAGAGGAGAGGATGGTGGAGAGAGACAGATGGAGCCTCTTCTGATAAGGTCAGGCTGCACATCACTGCTGCAGGCAACAAAATTAGCTCTCTTTATTTATGGGGCACTTGCCCAGTCGAACAATATGCACTTGCCAGAGATGTGTCATTTCTCCAACGAGATTTAAAAATAATTCACAAATAAAAACGAACAGAGGCAGCTAGACCGGTTTCTCTTTTCTTTCACATCCTCTTATCCAAACAATGAATATGTCACTTGTTTGGCCTGCTAATTTACTCTCTATGAAACTGCAGGGTGAAATAGTCTGAGTACATAGTTACTATTAGCTGAAGAAATCCTTAGATCCATTAGTAATTGTGCATATCTTTCTCATCACCAAACAGACAGGCTAGTCAGCTGGAGCGGAATCAGTCGGTAAATCAATTTCATTGTGTGAAGAAAATTACTGGTAGATTACTCTTTTGTTAAAGACAAGGTCAGAAGACAGAAAATGATAGTGGAATGCTCCAGTCGACAGGGAAATTGAAGGCTAAAATGTAGGCTAGTACAGTCTGCGTTCCTGCTTACAAAGTCACCGAGGCACTTTGTGATTGTCATTGTGTCATACCAACGAGGGCATACACGTTTGTAGGAGGTATTGTCTGTAATGAAAAATGACAAGTTATGGGCAAAGACAACAACGAGCACAGCATTGGCAGTCACCTTTCAGAACAAAGACAAAAAGGGAGATGAAAGGATAAAAGCATTCAAAACGTTGGGAGGGATAGGATAACATTTTAGAAACGTACATTCTTGAAGCTTTTAAAAAGCTGTCGTATATTTTTCTGTTTACCTCAGCGAGTGTATCGTCGTTCAGATCAGAAAACAGTGGCGCTGGAGAGCAGGTGAATGAATGCCCCTCAAAAGGCTGGTTACGTTTTCCAGTGGGCGGCCCACTTATCTGCCGGGCTGCCTGGCCTCTGCTCGCTGCTTCACAGACGAGAGAGGCCTATTTGGTGATTCATGTCGGAAAACCGCAGTTGTGATCGCTCAAAATGAATCATATTGCATGGCTAAGAGTTCCACTCCTACCCACTCCTACTTGTCAAGTGATTCCTAAGGACCCATGTGCACTGGATGAATCAGGGAGGCAAACACACAACATTGCATAAATAGGCCTAGGCATGCAACACATATTCAAACTATATCCTGAAAACATAGCCCACAAATAGGCTACACAGACTATGCTTTTGTTATTCCTGTTACTCTGTAATGGCATTTGTATGAAACAGAGGAGTGCAAGCCAGGTGAGCAGGGAGTTCATTGATCAGTGACTCAGTACTTCCAGTGGCAGTTTAAAAATAAACGACCTCAAGGCCCTGTTAAACGGGTCTGCGTGGCTGTTAATGCACACAGTGGTGGAACACCTCCTCAGAGCCTCTCTGCAAGCAGGCTTCTTAGATTGCTGGGCACGCATCCGAGCCACGCTTTACTTTTACGGCCCTAATCAGTGACGACACCTGAAGGCATTAAAACACCGGGCCAGGCCATCAAATTAATGACACACACAAGGAAAATAACACCCGCCGCCGGTAGAGAAGACTTTAACATCTGAAAGATTTAATTTGCTAAGTTCCTTAGTTCCTCAATCAACTTTTCATAACTACCTGCTTTTAAGGCAGATATCTTTTTTGGTGTGTATTACAATGTATTCAAGCAGTACACTGCTTTTCCATAGCATGCATGGGGGGTGTATAACAAAAACAATTGCCTAGCTAAGACTAAATATTGTACAGTTATCTGATTGAGGCATTATTCACAACCAAACAAACGATTTCTGTCAAAACATGAGCTTCAGGACAATGTACGTAAACCATGTGAAGTTCATGGCAAGGTCTATTGTGTTTTATGCTAGCTTAGCGAGATCTCTGAGCATAGCATATCCACCAAACATTTATTTATTTTATTTAACCTTTATTTAACTAGACAAGTCAGTTAAGAACAACTATTTACCACCCTATGGGACTCCCAATCACATCCGGTTGTGATACAGCCTGGAATCGAACCAGGGTCTGTAGTGACGCCTCTAGCACTGAGATGCAGTGCCTTAGACCACTGTGTCACTCGGGAGCCCATCACCAAGCCCTGTCCTCTTGCACCACCACCTCCCAAGGGACAGAATCTTTGAAGGTGTCCAGTCCATCATACATCATACATCCCATTCCTGCCTCCCACCATTATCCCCCACACTGTGACCCAACCATCCAGCCACCCAGGCGGGCAGGCAGGTGAATGAACCCCCGCTTCAGGCCCGGAAGGAGCCGTCAATACAGTGTGCTCTGGATGTGATGTGGCAGGCTGACAGAGATGAGGTGAGGTCCTTGCTGAGTGTCCACAGGGGAGCAAGGCTGACAGACTGAGGGTAGGGAGGGGGCATCGATTTCAGAGCAAGAGTCCCGGCTGAGAGATGAGAAAGGGACAGATCTGTCCTCAAACACCCATCCTCTGAGAAGTCCCTCCATCCCCCCCATTCCATCACGCTCTGATTGCTGTGGCGTCACAGGTAACCCAGATACAGACAGGTCCCCAAGGAGAAGAAAGCTGAGGAAGATAAGGTCTTCTACACCAGGGGTTCCCAAACCTTTTCACTTGGGGCCACTTTCCAGCAAAGGGAAACATCCCAGCGTCGCCCCTGCGCTCGCGTGCAAATGCCACGTCTATTTTTCTATGGGCACAAGCACTGTTCATGACACACACTGTTCACACCCCTCTTGTTGGTGGAGAGAATTTAGAAGGTTTAAAGCTTATTTCCTGCAATTCTACACATTTTGTCATGGGGTGCAAAGAACATTTTGCAGTTTTAAAGCAAATCTTCTTGCAGTTCTTGTCACACCCTGGCCATAGAGAGGCTTTTATTATCTATTTTGGGTAGGCCAGGGTGTGACTAGGGTGGGCATTCTAGTTTCTTTATTTCTATGTTTTCTGTATCTATGGCACTATGGTGTTGAACGCTGAGCTGTAGTCAATGAATAGGTGTTCTCACATAGGTGTTCCTTTTGTCCAGGTGGGAAAGGGCAGTGTCGAGTGCAATAGAGATTGCATCATCTGTGGATTTGTTGGTGTGGCATGCAAATTGGAGTGGGTCTAGTGTTTCTGGGATAATGGTATTGATGTGAGCCATGACCAGCCTTTCAAAGAATTTCAAGGCTACAGACATGAGTGCTTCAGGTCGGTAGTCATTTAGGCAGGTTACCTTTGTGTTCTTGGGCACAGGGACTATGGTGGTCTGCTTGAAACATGTTGGTATTACAGACTCCAACAGGGAAAGGTTGAAAATGTCAGTGAAGACACTTGCCAGTTGGTCAGCGCATGCTCGGAGTACACATACTGGTAATCTGTCTGGCCCTTCGGCCTTGTGAATGTTGACCTGTTTAAAGGTCTTACTCACATCGGCTGCGGAGAGCGTGATCACACAGTCGTCAGGAACAGCTGATGCTCTCATGCATTTTTCAGTGTTACTTGCCTCGAAGCGAGCATAGAAGTTATTTAGCTCGGCTGGTAGGCTCGTGTCACTGGGCAGCTCTCGGATGTGCTTCCTTTTGTAGTCTGTAATAGTTTGCAAGCCCTGCCACATCCGACGAGCATCGGAGCCGGTGTAGTACGTTTCAATCTTAGTCCTGTATTGCCTGTTTGATAGTTCGTCGGAGGACATAGCAGGATTTCTTATAAGCTTCCGGGTGAGAGTCCCGCTCCTTGAAAGTGGAAGCTCTACCCTTTAGCTCAGTGCGAACATTGCCTGTGATCCATGGCTTCTGGTTAGAGTATGTACAGTACATCCAGTCACTGTGGGGACGACATCATCGATGCACTTATTGATGAAGCCAATGACTGATGTGGTGTAATCCTCAATGCCAACGGAAGAATCCTGGAACATTTTCCAGTTTGTGCTGGCAAAACAATCCTTTAGTTTAGCATCTGCTTCATCTGACCACTTTTTTATAGACCGAGTCACAGGTGCTTCCTACTTATTGTGCATACTACTATAACAACATTCAAGAGTTAGTTTAAAGCCGGACTGAGGGCATTAAATAACACATATGGAATCATGTAGTAACCAAAAATGTGTTAAACAAATCTAAATATATTTTATATTCTTCAAAGTAGATATCCTTTGCCTTGATGACAGCTTTGCACACTCTTGGCATTCTCTCAATCAGCTTCACCTGGAATGCTTTTCCAACAGTCTTGAAGGAGTTCCCACATATGCTGAGCACTTGTTGGCTGCTGTTCCTTCACTCTATGGTCCAACTCATCCCAAACCATCTCAATTGCGTTAAGGTCAGGTGATTGTGGAGGCCAGGTCATCTGATGCAGCACTCCATCACTCTCCTTCTTGGTCAAATAGCTCTTACTCGGCCTGGAGGTGTGTTTTGGGTCATTGTCCTGTTGAAAAACAAATGATAGTCTCACTAAGCGAAAACCAGATGGGATGGCGTTTCACTGCATAATGCTGTGGTAGCCATGCTGGTTAAGTGTCCCTTGAATTCTAAATAAATCACAGACAGTGTCACCAGCAAAGCACCCCAACACCATCACATCTCCTCCTCCGTGCTTCACGGTGGGAACCACACATGCAGAGATCATCCGTTCACCTACTCTGTGTCTCACAAAGACACAGCGGTTGGAACCAAAAATCTCAAATTTGGACTCATCAGACCAAATGACAGATTTCTACAGGTCTAATGTCCATTGCTCATGTTTTTTTTGTCCCAAGCAAGTCTCTTCTTCTTATGGGTGTCCTTTAGTAATGGTTTCAATTCGACCATGAAGGCCTGACTCACGCAGTACACTCTGAACAGTTGATGTTGAGATGTGTCTGTTACTTGAACTCTGTGAAGCATTTATTTGGGCTGCAATTTCTGAGGCTGGTAACTCTAAAGAACTTATCCACTGCAGCAGAGGTAACTCTGGGTCTTCCATTCCTGTGGCGGTCCTCATGAGAGTCAGTTTCATCATTGCGCTTGATAGTTTTTTCGACTTGAATTGAAGAAGCTTTCAATGTTGTTGAAATTTTCCGGATTGACTAACCTTCATGGCTTAAAGTAATGATGGATTGTCATTTCTCTTTCCTTATTTGAGCTGTTCTTGCCATAATATGGACTTGGTCTTCTACCAAATAGGGCTATCTTCTGTATACCACCCCTACCTTGTCACAACATAACTGACTGGCTCAAACGCATTAAGAAGGAAATTCCACAAATTAACTTTTAACAAGGCACACCTGTTAATTGAAATGCATTCCAGGTGACTACCTCATGAAGCTGGTTGAGAGAATGCCAAGAGTGTGCAGAGCTGTCATCAAGACAAAGGATGGTTACTTTGAAGAACCTCATATTTTGTTTTGTAAAATATATTTAGATTTGTTTAACACTTTTTTGGTAACTACATGAATCCATGTGTTATTTCATAATTTGGATGAGAAAATACTAAAAATAAAGGAAAGCCCTGGAATGAGTAGGTGTCCAAACTTTTGACTGGTACTGTAAATATATTTTAAATTGGGGAGGACCCCACCCCACAGTTGGGGAACCACTGCTCCACCGTTTGGGAACCACTGCTCTAGCATATCTCCAAATTTAATCCCTAATAGGGGATTGTTCAACAATATCCCCTATCTTGGCCCAGTATGTTAATTATGGCACATGAGAATAGTGGAAACTGACTTTTGGATCTCTCCAATGTCTGGAATTTATAATGGCAGTCATAATATTAGTCCAGCTAGAGAATTGAATCAAAAGCAAGCCATTCATCAAAGGATGACGCTGGGGAGGTCTGCTAACAGAAGAGACACAGTATGTACAGAGATACACTGCGTTGTCGGGAGCGTGACCTTTAAATATATTAACTAGGATGTTACCCTTTACATAGCAGTCTCTATGGACTGCTTTAAGCTAAACCCAAAAGATTGAATATGAAATTTTGCTTAATGTCCTAAAAGTTGTTTGCTCAACAAATCTGAAAGAGGGCTTGTAACTGGAGCTGCAACAACCAGCAGCGAGATCCATGAAAATTAGGTCAGCCACTGAGTCTCCCCGCAGGGATAATGCCTTGAATGATAGTCCAGTCTCTGGATTAGCAAATGTGAGCCTCTGAGCAAAAGGAGAAAACACTTTCCTCCCCGCAATGCCTTCAAAACAGGCAACTTCTCCTCAGCTCATATCTCAAATGGAGCTTCAGGTCTTTCAGGTATGCTGGTTTCAGGATGCTAGCTGCGGGAGGCAAACGCAGGATCAACAAACAAATCAGGCCGAGGCAGAACAGGCTCTTTAGGGCCGACCTCCCCCTGCTCTGCACTGATTTATTCACACGAGGCGGGAAAGAGGCGTGCGCTGCTGAAAGTCATCTGATTCCTGTAGAGGTTGGGGGAGGTTGTTCGGCAGCCCCCCATCCCCTCACTGTGGTGGTGCTGCGTTCAGAGTGCAGACGACACTACAACAATGGAACAGGTGTCTCTGCTATTATATTGTACACAAGGCCTCCTGGGCCACATCTTCAATCCCAAATCCCTGCTAACAGACATCAATCACGCTCAAAGAATTAGCAGCGTCAGCCTCCCCTGTGGCTTCAATTTCTATGTCACTCAAGAGTTCAGAGCTGGCATCGAGGCAAAAGCTGCACTGTTTTTTTTCTCCACTTCCCTAGCTGTTGTGCTACTGTAAAACAATCTTGGCCTTACAAGTGCTAAGACGAATCTGAGGTAATTTACTGTGCCTGAATAGCAGACCTCAGCAACCTGCAGGCGCCTAATGTTCAGCTCACTATTACCCTGGCTGTCACACTCTTTGGCATAGTAGGCCAACACATCAGCAGACGATTATAAAAGAGGCCAAAAACGTACAGTAGAAATTGCCAAGCAATGTTGTCGGAATGAGAAGTGGAAAGTTAAGTCACAGTGTTGAACTGTTAGGCTATAAGCTGAAGTCAAAGGAAGATTGCCTTCAAAAAGACATCCAAAGTTGGACCGACAAGCCCAAGTGTGTTTTGGGGAAGAGGCCAAAGGTTATATTGCTTTCCCTCCATCTCTCCTTCCGTTCACTTTGTTCTTCTCCGTCCTGAGAGTGAGAACAGGTGTCATGAGCGGGTCGACCGTCCTCCTGCCGTGCACTGATCAAACTCTCGTTAGTGGAATTTGTTTGGTGTTTCCCCAACTATGACAGTTGGTGGCTGAAGCAGAGTGGATGTGATCTTCTTGATAGTGCCTGGGTACATCTGCCTGTTTCCCTGCCTTCGGTGTCTTCAGTTCCCTGTCAGTTGCAAGCGTAACTTTGACTTGGAGCACTTTGACTCAGCTGGATGTCAGGCAGGCAGTTAACGGCATAATCCTCTGTGGAATTGCAGTGGCGCTCATGCAAGCTCATGGAGGCTTTCAAGTATATTTTACTTGGGGTGTATGTCACCTGCAAATCATAAAACAAAACAATACAAACGAAAGAGACAGCTTTGCTTCCCTTGTGAAGCACAAAAGTAATCAACAAAGCTGTAAAACAACGATTGCTTTTAATATAATATATTTGCTCCTGTCCTTGAGGGATTAGGGACAATTCATTTTAGGCTAATGCGAGTCAGCTAAATTCAAAAGGTCAGATCAACATTATTGCTTTGCGATTTTTTTGAAATGATTTTCAAAACAGCTTGATGAACAAATGCCTTCATTGGCCATATTGGATTGTGACAACAGTGTCAGATACATTGATTTTCTATCCCTGGATTTCATTATGTTGACGTATTCAGTATGCGATCTGCCACGCATGCCCTGAGAGTGCAGTGCATGACACATGCCTTACCCCCTTAGATTAGATTGCTGAGGTGGGCTGCTTCTCCTCTAGCAAGGGCAGTGATTCTTATGGGAGTTGAGATGATAGGGAATGGTTGATTTGTACCGCGTGTTCTTTTGAATGCTTGACCGATATCCATTGAATTTCAATTGATGCATTCAATGATTTACCTTTCTTTATCCAGACAAGATGCATTACAGTGTCACATTTCATTTTGATTTCAACCTTTTTTCTTCTTTCCTTCAGGAAAATAGAGAAGTGTGGACACTTTGCAGTGTCTGGTAACTGACAGATAATCGAGTGACCAAGTCATAAGTCATTTTGATGTTCTCCCAATACTAGGCCCAACAGGTTTAAATAAGTCATGTTATCTCGTGAGTGATGGACACAGGTTTATCGATTCTGTTTCACTAACCATCATTGACAAAGAGATATCATCGTTACCAGCTATTTGCTCGGGAATACAACAATCAAACAATCGCTAGGCCTCAGGCTAGGATATATTACGTGATTCTAACTTTACTTTACCAGAAATATTTATTTTGATGAAGTAGCCTAAATCTTTAGAAAATACATCTTGAATGAATATTTTATGATGTTGTGGAGTTGGACATCCAGCATATTAGGCTATGTAAATAATGTCAAAAGAGGATGGGCTAAATCACAGAGATTCGACACACAACATATCATCAACTCCATGATTTAATTGGTGAATAAACTAGCCTAATTGCATTGTATGCTATTATTAGCAGAGTATTCAGCTTACAAGGACCACTCAATTCAGACAACCTGGCTCATCATACTACTTCATCATACTACTTAGCCTCAATGACACCACTATGGGAAGAGAGGAGATCATCTGTTACAACAAGCCTATTCACATTCTTAATCTTTTACACTGCACACTCATTGTTAATGGAGAATGGCTCTTGGGAATGGAGGGACATTCTGTGAAAGTGATAGGCTTACAGCCTCCACCTAGCTTTGTCGACCGGATATTGTTTATAGATGTCCTCTGTATTTCCTTACAAGATAATTCACTTCCAAGGAGAAATTATGTTTTGCAGTGGCAATAAACGTCCTCCATTAAAGCCACCTAATAAAAATTCAAGCAGGTCTTCAAGGAGGATAACAAATGGGGCAATCATAATTGTGAACCGAGACCAAGCTCCAAAAAACGTTAACACAATAGCAGTGACTATGGTTCCTCATCAGGTCATATGGAGTGGCTATGGCAAACATTTCCCACTACCGGCTGCAGATGCCAGACAGTCTTTGTGCACCGGAGGAAAAGGTGAAGGCGATTTCAGCAATCTCATACTTCAGAAGCCAAGCTATCTATTAATTTTGAAATGCCTATTTCCTGTGAAAGGAGCTATTGATGATTAAGTCCACTGGAGCTACAAAGCGCTGAGGTACAAATACAGCCATATCATGGAGGCCTAAAAGGGAGTGTGTGTGTATACTGTACGTGTGCGTCGAGATAGTCTAGCTATTTTTTTAAAAACGAATTCATGGTTTAATGTTGCTTTTTCAAATTTGAGAAGGAAGCTAACATGAAGAGAAATGTCAGCAGAATAACGCAAGTGATAACATTTTTAAGTCAGCCGGTGTCCGGCCAAGGACCTTCTGTCCCAGTGATTGATCTAGCCTGCGCACTAGTCTGCGTTAAGAGGATGCAGGCCTCCGGGCACCAATTGCCAATAACACGTTACTTACCATGACCCAGTTCTCTGTCCAACGTCAGTTACCACAGCCACAAAGTCACAACATCCGGACTTGTCTCCATGCTGCTGTGCTGTTTGTTGATACTTGGCGACCTGCCAAACGTTCGTTTTTTCCTCCCTCTACCTTTTTCATTAAACTTTTTCACAGCGGACGCTTTATCTGGACATGGTTCTACAGGACCTCCACCAGCCAAGAAAAGCTAAGTAGTAACATTAACGCCATGCCATTTAATTGCAGTCGCTGTACTCGTAATAAACAGGATAACTATCGCCTTATGGTGAGGATAGCTGTGTTGCAAGCCCAGCTTCAGGTGCAACCGTTAAGACAAGGGCAATACATTTGATTGATTGATTAATGACAGGCAGTTACCGGAATGGATTTCAAGAGTTAATAAGATGAGGTGAGTCTGGCTGAGGGGGGAGAGAGATGCCGGAGGGATGCAGCATTAGACTGCACTCCATGTCACAGCCTGGTGGCAGCCATTGCTCCAGCGGCTCAGGAGACGTTAGCGGAGTGGCGCGGCGGGGATGATGGATCGGAACCGAGTGGCGGACGGGGGCCCAGAGTGAGGACCATGACATCCATCGGGCTCGCTCGGCTTCCTGCACTCCAACCCCCCATCGCCACCACACACACAGGATAGACCTATTTATTTATCACGCAGAGCAAATTATGAGCTCCCTTGTCAGGGAAATGTGTTTGGAGCGACAAGAAGAGAGAGTGAGAGAGACGGAGGGAGGAAAAACAGAGAGGAACGACTAGAGAGAGAGGAAGAGTAGTCTAGACATCAGAGAGGCACCTGCTTAAGAGAGTAATGATGATATGGGGGAGGAATGAGAAATGGAGGTCACGTCAGTACCTCCATCGAGTCTCCATCTCTTTTCCCAGGAGGGAGCAGAGCGGACTGTCTGGTCGGGCAGGCAGCTCAATGCTAATCCTGGAGGCGAAGCGGTAAATGAGGTCCGTACAGCACTCTATCAGTGCTCACCACAGCAATCTACAGGCCCATGCCATACAAAAGGTCAGAGGAACACATGTAGCTCTACCAGGGCTCAGGTATTGATTTGATCACTCAGGTGAAATGTGCTACAAGGAGCCTTGATCTTTTGAGGAGTATTTATCTGCCTACAGGCCTGTGTGTGTGTGTGTGTGTGTGTGTGTGTGTGTGTGTGTGTGTGTGTGTGTGTGTGTGTGTGTGGGAGGGAGGGAGGGAGGGAGGGAGGGAGGGAGGGAGGGAGGGAGGGAGGGAGGGAGGGAGGGAGGGAGGGAGGGAGGGAGGGAGGGAGGGAGGTTTTGGTCACCCATTCCCAAGAAAGAATCACAGAGAAAAGGGACGGTGCAAAGCCTGGGTATTGATTCAGTTTCTATTGCCACAAATACTTTACTTCATAATTAGCCTATGTTCCAAGCCCATTCCCTTTTAGGGCTCCAAATGGCTTTGCCTTTATTTACAAAGCACTGCTCTTTCTGTGCAGCTCTCTCTCTGGTGGAGCGATATGTCAGTGACCAACAGGGAAAAGAGCAGTAGCAACATACCAACAAACCTCCAGCAGCTGATAGCCTACGCTTGAGAGATATTTAATATTTAAGGGTTTGAAATGGGACTTCCTGAGGGTTCTTGAGGGGAGATGTGTTTATGACCTACAGCGAGGGAGGAAGTAAATTATGGCTCTGACCAGGGCCTAAAATACACACCCAACAAATGGTAGACGTTTGGCATTGATGGGTAAGATGTCTATTTCACCAGCCACTTTGACGGGTGGTTAGGGAACCACAGTGGAAGCATTTCACTGGCATTTGTGAATGAAAATAGAGTTAGAAGCCAAGTATGAGCACATTTATAGCTAAATAAATGTTGCAGTAGCTGTTTTCAAAGTGTTTCTGTCGTTTTGTTTTATACCTGGTTGCTAATCACACAAAGAACTACGAATCCTATAATATTTATTCTACTTCGTGCAACTGTGCCCCCTCTGATTGAAGTGCTGAAGATTCATTTTAGAAGTGCTGCGCACAGACATAAAAGTTGGTCTAATTTACTCAAAAGTCTACTAAATTGAGACATTGTTTTGTTCACAAGCTAGATTGTTTTTCAAGTTTACTTCAACTGCTTGCGAAGACACGTCGACTACTAGTCAGATTCTCTATCTCACAGGCACATTGTCACTGACTCAAGCGGAACCCTTGTTGCCTACAGTTATTCCATCGGCCTACTAAGGAATCACAGGAATGTAGAGCGGTGGTTTGAGAATAATTGCTAGGGAGAAAAAGTAAGTGTAGCCTTGCTGAATAGCATTGAAGCCATAAGACAGACAAAGAGCTCCAGGCACAGCCTCACAGACAGTAACACTATGTTGTTGTAGTGGAAAAACAAACTTGGTTTCTCCTTTTATATTAAAAACATCTCAGAGTAATATGTGAGCCATCTGAGAATGGCCTTGTTTATTATGTATGAATCAGCTTCTGAATGTACTCACCGCCAACCAGCCTGAGACTGACAACAAAGGTTTGAGCAACTTCTGTGTGATCAAACTGAACCAGCATATTTTTTTCATGGCAGAGTAGAATGTTTTAAATACAGTAGTATTCATATTTTATTGAGCTTCTGTTCCCAATGTTCCCTACAATAGGGGAGATTGGGGTAAGTTGAGAAAAAGGGGTAAGTTGAGACTCCCTTGTCTCTAGGAAACCATACACAAAATTAAACATTTGGCCAAATACTTAGGAAGAGGAAATAATTTCATGGAGACTGTGAAGGAAGAAACTGCATGAAAAAAACTGGTAAGCATGTTCAGATTTTTTTTATTTCAGATTTTCATGAAGTCAAATTAATTTATTTTGTTAGAGGTTTTATGATGCTTGTATGTAAACGAAAGTAGATCATTTTGAGAATATTCTATACATCAGTTGGGGTCTCTATAAGCTTCAATATGAGGCCCTAAACCTAGCATGAAAGTGCATCCTTGTAGTGTCTAATATAGTCTAAATGTTTGCCTTGGGTTAAGTTGAGCCAATGGCAAGTTGAGAAAACTGAAGTGTTTTTTTCTTTCCAGGTGGAATCATAGCTGTTGGAAGAAGAAAGTGAAATAATGTTTCCAAAATTATATAATTACTCATGTCTCAACACTGAACTTGGGCAGCACACACGCCAAATATCGAACAGCTTGTTGCATTGCAGCCATAGAAATATAACCTATAGAACACAGCTAGCACATAACATTCTGTGAACCATGTTTCTTAGAGCTTGGTGAGAGAGGGGTTGTCCTATGGTTATATTGAATGCAACCATCCCATAACGTTTCTACTGGTTTCCTCATGGTTCTATTTAAAGTAATGGCTTCAAATTGTTCAGAGAATGTTAAGAAACAACGTTCTTCTGTGGAAATTTCAGTACTTCAGCATACCGTTTTATGCAGGTTTCTTAATGGTTATTTTTAAAGTCATGTTCTCAGAACGTTCAGAGAACGTTGAGAAACAAAGTTCTTCTGTGGGAATTCCAGTACTTCAGCATAACGCTTTCTGCAGGTTTCCTCATGGTTCAATTTAAAGTCCTGTTCTCAGATCATTTAGAAAATGTTCCATAAAAAACACAAGAAAACATTAGTAACGTTCTTCATTATTATTCTACATTATTGAATAATAGTGAAGACATCAAAACTATGAAATAACACATATGGAATCATGTAGTAACCAAACAATTGCTAAACAAATCCAAATATATTTTATATTTGAGATTCTTCAAACAGCCATCCTTTGCCTTGAAGACAGCTTTGCATACTCTTGGCATTCTCTCAATCAGCTTCACCTGGAATGCTTTTCCAACAGTCTTGAAGGAGTTCCCACATATGCTGAGCACTTGTTGGCTGCTTTTCCTTCACTCTGTGGTCCGACTCATCCCAAACCATCTAAATTTGGTTGAGGTCGGGTGATTGTGGAGGCCAGGTCATCTGATGCGGCACTCCATCACTCTCCTTCTTGGTCAAATAGCTCTTACACAGCCTGGAGGTGTGTTGGGCCATTGTCCTGTTGAAAAACAAATGATAGTCCCACTAAGGCCAAACCAGATAGGATTGTGTATCGCTGCAGAATGCTGTGGTAGCTAGCCATGCTGGTAAAGTTTGCCTTGATTTCTAAATAAATCACCAACAGTGTCACCAGCAAAGCACCCCCACACCATAACACCTCCTCCTCTATGTTTTACGGTGGGAAATACACATGCGGAGATCATCCGTTCACCTACAGCGGCTCACAAAGACACGTTGGTTGGAACCAAAAATCTCAAATTTGGACTCCAGACCAAAGGACAAATTTCCACCAGTCTAATGTCCATTGCTTGTGTTTCTTGGCCCAAGTAAGTCTCTTCTTGTTGGTGTCATTTAATAGTGGTTTCTTGGCAGCAATTTGACCATGAAGGCCTGATACACACAGTCTCCTCTGAACAGTTGATGTTGAGATGTGTCTGTTACTTGAACTCTGTGAAGCATTTATTTAGGCTGCAATTTCTGAGGCTGGTAACTCTAATGAACTTATCCTCTGCAGCAGATGTAACTCTGGGTCTTCCATTTCTGTGGCGGTCCTCATGAGAGCCAGTTTCATCATAGCGCTTGATGGTTTTTGCGACTACGCTTCAAAGTTCTTGAAATGTTCCATATTGACTGACATTCATGTCTTAAAGTAATGATGGACTGTTGTTTCTCTTTGCTTATTTGAGCTGTTCTTGCCATAATATGGACTTGGTCTTCTACCAGGGCTGTCTTCTGTATAGCCCCCTGCCTTTCCACAACACAACTGATTGGCTCAAACGCATTAAGGAAAGAAATTCCACAAGGGATATCCTTGTCTCATCGCGCACTAGTGACTCCTGTGGCGGGCCGGGCGCAGTGCACACTGACCAGGTCGCCAGGTGTACAGTGTTTCCTCCGACACATTGATGTGGCTGCCTTCCGGGTTGGATGGGCATTGTGTCAAAAAAGCAGTGCGGCTTGGTTGGGTTTTGTTTCGGAGGACACATGGCTCTCGACCTTCGAGTCCGTACGGGAGTTGCAGCGATGAAACAAGACTAACTACTACCAATTGGATACCATGAAATTGGAGAGAAAAAAGGGGTTTTAAAAAAAAACATGCTGGGTTGCTGCCGATGTGTAAAGTGGTCCTAGCTGTACCCTGAAGAATTAACGTATCAGACCAGAGAACGTGAGGACCATCCACACGTTGAAATGGTTGGAATTTAAATGAGACCAGACAGCATGGAGTGGTAGCTATACGGCTGACAAATGGTTTAAAAGGCGAAACCCAAGGGAAAATCAAACCAGGAAGTGTCTTCTATTTTGAAAACTCCATGTTCCATAGCCTGCCTTTGCTCCATTTAAAGTGATATCAACCAGATTCCTTTCCCTATCGCTTCCTCAAGGTGTCAACAGTCTTTAGACATAGTTTCAGGCTTTTATTTTGAAAAATGAGCGAGAAAGATAACATTGCATCATTGTATGGCAGGGTGCCAGCAGCGTTTTGTATGCATAACAGAGTTTGGGCAGCCATTGCCTTTCCCTCTCCTACTGAAAAAGACAGTTGCAGTTGATATATTATCAATTATATATTTTAAAACCAACCTGAGGGTTGTTGTGGACATTACGGATACTATTTGGAATTTGTCTGCGTTGTCGTGACCGCTCTTTCCTGTGGATTTCTGAACATAACGTGCCAAACAAACGGGGGTATTTTGAATATAAAAATAATCTATGGAACAAAAGGAACATTTATTGGGAGTCTCGTGAGTGAAAACATCCGAAGATTATCAAAGGTAAACGATTCATTTGATTGCTTTTCTGATTTTTGTGACCAAGCTACTTGATGCTAGTTGTACATAATGTTTTGTCGAGCGATCGATAAACTTACACAAACGCTTGGATTGCTTTCGCTGTAAAGCATATTTTCAAAATCTGACACGACAGGTGGATTAACAAAAGGCTAAGCTGTGTTTTGCTATATTGCACTTGTGATTTCCTGAATATAAATATTTGGAGTAATATTATTTGAATGTGGCGCTATGCAATTCAGCGGTTGTTGATGACAATTATCCCGTTAACGGGATGGCAGCCATAAGAAGTTAATAACATTAACGGTAGTCACGTCATGACATGTCCTATCTGTGCTTGGAGTTCAAACCAGTTAACCTAAGCTAGTTTTATAAAAAGTCTTATTGAAACGTGTTCTCAGGACATTATTTAATTACCTTCAAATAACCTATAATTTCTGTGCTCAGAAGGTTAATAAAACTTTCTGGGAACCAAAGAAAAACATTATCAGAACCTCCCTGCAACCTAAAAATGAACATTCCCAAAACAGGCAAAATGTTCACTTCCGTTCTCAGAACGTTTAAAAAAAACATTACGTTTTAACGGTCAGGAAACTTATGGCTTCCCACAACTTCCAAGGAACCAAATGTGCTTACTGGGAAGGGTTTTGGAACCTCACCCTGGTAATTTGACTGGTAAACTCATGGGTATGCTCAAAATGGCTGTCAGTTCTGGCTTGAATGGGCACTTTTGTTCTATGTATTATATTTCTCTTCGCGCTGTCAGTGAATAGTTAAAGGCCTTTCGCAAGTTCCAAAATACAATCGCAGGAAAAATATTTAGAAAGCAAAAGCCTACTGCTGAGAAGAATAATTTGTCAGTAGAAGCAAAAACAAACTTGAACGAACAGCACTGTTTTTCAAAGTAGCTCAGGCCTATCTTGAGACCATCACCGGTGCAGTGAGAAGCTTGAGCTACGCAAATTCATGCTAACTTCATCATTGGGTGAGTCAGTGGCACTCGTGATGTAACATATGATACTGGAGCTCCGAGGCATGCGTTGAAATCGTAAGCAGCTAACTTCAAAGCAGTGTGTTGATGCGTGTATCACTTTAACAGAAGTATGTCATCAATAACGTCAAAAGTTTTGTTTAATCACTTGCTTTTTCAAACCGTTTGTTGCAAAATGCAAGATCCTACTGATTTTGCCGTGGTTCCGGTGCTTTCTTCGATTAAGCTGCTTTCAAAAGCTTACCTCTACTAGATACCATACTTATACTACTAGTTAGGATTTTGTATATAGAAATACACCTGACCAGTAGCTTAGCAGATAGAGTAGGCAACTTTAGAACATTGAGGGTCACGTTACAGGCACACTATTTAGAAAATAGTTTTATGTGGTTTCTGCACTGTTCAAATAATTAGTTTTCTTTAGTATCATATACATTTTTGTCTAAAGCATCCTAAATAATGCCATAGATTCAGTTTTAGAAAATGAGTAAACTTGAAGAAAAAAGTGAAAGCATGATGTAAGACGCGAACCTGGCATTCCAACGGACTATAGGATATTTAAGCCAATGACTTACTGCTGCACCACTGCGTTTTGATAAAATCAGTAGAGGAGGGAAAAAAAGTCTGATAATCACATGTTGCTATTTATTGCTGACCAGCATACGTATGTGACCGACCGGCTCGATTTGGTCTTATGTAGCAAAATTTGAAAATGTGTTTTTTACATTGGATAAAAGTAAACTCAGAGCTCAGAAACTCAGAGCTAGAAAATTGTATATCCAGAAAATGGTATATCATACACTATAGTTGAGGAACAATGGGAAAGTAATTCTGCTTTGAAAGTTGATAAACTTGTAACCTCACTTTTGAGAAAATGGATCTTGAATGTTTTGGTACCTCCTGGAGAGCTCTTCTTTGTCTACACCCATTCAGCATTGTTCACACCCTTTTAAGCTTTAGCCCCACCCTCCCTTTAAGGATTCACATGTGAAGCTATGTACTAAACATACTATGGGTGTGTTTGTACATTTAATCTGGAGTGCCAGTGTGCTCTGGGCGTTCGTAAACTCAGAGTGTTGTCAGATTGGTCGTTCGTAAATTCAGAGCGTTTGGCCAGAAAGTAGGGTTGATCCGAGCATTCTGATCTAACAACAGCAGTCAAGCACCCAAGCTAGCTTGCTAGCTACTTCCAGACATAAATGAGAGAACAGCTCACTCTGACCATTTTAGCTGGTTAAGCTGTTTTTATGTTATCCAGAGTGTTTGTCACTGCAACTGTGCTGCTGGCAACAATTTTTTGGTTTAGACTGTTTTTATTTTATCCAGAGCGTTGGTGACTGCAACTGTGCTGCTGGCAATGCTTTTTTTGCCAACGTTTACCTGCCATATTCAACTGGTGTTGAGCGTTCGTAAATTCATCAGTTATTCTGCACTCTGGCACACTCAGACAAGAGTGCAAAATCAGAGTAGAAAGCCAGAGTGAATTTACCAGCTACGTCTATCGACAGTTGTCGCTGTGACATCGTAAACATTCTATTGAAATAGCTACTTGCATAGTGGAGTCTTTTGTTTAGACATGTACCTAGCTTGCTAAATAATGAACCATTGTCCCAACTCATAACGTTACTACCCTGCATGAATCTGCTAATATTAGGCAAAACTAGAAATGCAAATGGTTCTGAGATATGAATAATATTTCTACACAGATCATACACGTAATGTTAGCTAGCTAGCCAACCAGCTAACGCTAGATAGCTAGCTAACAGTACACTTTAACCTCTCTGGGATCGTTCGGGACATGAGCGTCCCACCGCGCCAACAGCCAGTGAAATTGCAGGGCGCCAAATTCAAACAACAGAAATCTCATAATTTATATTCCTCAAACATACAAGTTTTATACACCATTTTAAAGATAAACTTCTTGTTAATCCAAACACAGTGTCCGATTTCAAAAAGGCTTTACGGCGAAAGCACACCATGCGATGTGTTATGTTAGGTCAGCGCCTAGCCACAGAAAACCATAAAGCCATTTTCCAAAGAAGGAGAGGTGTCACAAAAGTCAGAAATAACATTAAAATTCATCACTAACCTTTGATGATCTTCACCGGATGGCACTCCCAGGACTCCATGTTAGACAATAAATGTTTGTTTTGTTCAATAAAGTTCATCTTTATGTCCAAATACCTCCTTTTTGTTTGCGCGTTTAGTCCAGTAATCCGAATGCACAAAGTGCAGGCACAAAGTCCAGACGAAAAGTCAAAAAAGTTCCCTTAAAGTTCGTAGAAACATGTCAAACGATGTATATAATCAATCTTTAGGGTGTTTTTATCATAAATATTCAATAATGTTTCAACCGGACAATACTGTTTTCATTAGAAAGGAAAGAGAACAAACCTCGCGCTCACGGCCACGCGCGATAAACAACTCATGGCTTTCAGCTGAGCCACTTACTCTGAGTGCTCTTATTCTCTCCCCTTTCACAATAGAAGCCTGAAACAACTTCTAAAGACTGTTCACATCTACTGGAAGCCTTAGGAAGTGCAATCTGACACCACAGACAGAGGATATTGGCTAGGCAATCACTTAAAAAAACTACCATCCTCAGATTTCCCACTTCCTGGTTGGATTCTTCTCAGGTTTTTGCCTGCCATTATTTTAACCGTTTTGGAAACTTTAGAGTTTTTTCTATCCAAATCTAGGCCTAATCTGAGCCTGAGTAACAGGCAATTTACTCTGGGCACGCTTTTCATCCAAACTTCCCAATGCTTCCGGAGCCTTTTATGTTCTCTTTTTGACTCCATCTGCATATTTGCAATCAAACCCCAGAATTTTCTCCATCTCCTTGGCTATCATATACTCTAATTCCACTGATTTCAAACTCGGTCCTCCAGAAAGTGGAGAGCAACACTTATGCAGTTCTACTACGTGATATCTTTCAAAAAAGCTGCATTAGAAAGGATTACATACACATCCGACTAGCTCATATTATAGACAGAAGCATGCTACATGGCAGACCAATCCGAACTCATCTCTCGGCATGTACAGTCCACTCATTATCTCAGCCAATCATGGCTAGCGGGAAGGTTGCTGACTTTTTCCATGGCTAACCCAACTAGGCTTGTAATTTAACAATTGTATTCGTATTTACAGATGGCATACAAGTATGTTATTCAGGCACAAGAAAGTTTACATGTTCCAGAAGGCATTCTGCAAAAAAAAAAGTGGTTTGATTAAAAAAAGTGTACGTTCAAATGGCGTTCCTGTGAAATAGTGGCGCGCATCTTAGCCCTAGTTTCCTGAAACGACTCACATACAGTGGGGCAAAAAAGTATTTAGTCAGCCACCAATTGTGCAAGTTCTCCCACTTAAATGTGATTTTCTGGATTTGTTTTTCTCATTTTGTCTGTCATAGTTGAAGTGTACCTATGATGAAAATTACAGGCCTCTCCCATCTTTTTAAGTGGGAGAACTTGCACAATTGGTGGCTAACTAAATACTTTTTTGCCCCGCTGTATGTCACTAATGTGCATTGTGAACGGATAATGAAGCTCCATGTAATCAACCTATTTTCGACACAATTGGCTGGAAAGCCTCAATGCTTCCGGAAGCTTTGTTTCCCCATCACTTAGTGCCACCAGAAAGTTGATTTAGTAGCCTACAATATATTGTACAATCTGTGTGTCTCACTTATTTTTATTGGCCCTGGGCGACTGTCAAGACCAACGCCTGGTTTCCTAAAAGCATCTCAAGGCTAAGTTCATCACAGAACCATAGGATTCTATTGCCACTCATTTTGGTCATTTGTGAGGCATATAAAAACTATTTTGATAATGTCTCCTGTCATGTAGGCCTAAAGGACGTAGAATTGCATGAAATGCATTTATAAAATGCATAAAAATGCTTCTGCTGAACTGTATGCCACTAGGCAAATCTGATGATAGAATAACGTTATTGTAACTCAAAACATCTATGGGCGTAATGCAAGGAATTATCGCTGGGATATGAGGTAACAACAGGGCCTGGCCTATGTTAAAAATGTTTCAAAAGCCTCCTGAGTGGAGCAGCGGTCTTAGGCACTGCGTCTCAGTGTTGTGGCGTCACTACAGCCTGGGGTTCAATCCCAGGCTGTGTCACAACCAGCCATGTTCGGGAGTGAGTTGGTGTTAAGAAGCGTGGCTTGGCGGGTCATGTTTCGGACGACGCATGACTCGATATTTGCCTCTCCCGAGCCCGTTGGGGAGTTGCAGCGATGAGACAAAAAGTGTTTGTTAGGCGTTAAGCCTGTGTTAAAAGATGCTTACAATTATTAAGGACATTTTCACATATGAAATTTGGTTTCCTGGAGTGTTTGTGAGAATTCTACAGACTAGGTTTCGCTTTCACAAGACCTGACAATAACAGGGTGAGATAAGCAAGATGCACAGTTAGCGAGCTAGCTTTTTGACAACGGGCAAAAAAAGTTATACACTTGCCGTGTCACAATAGCTGGTACTCGGGTCCTGGATCTTAGATCCACTACTCATGCAGGTCCAGGATTTGTTTCAGACAGGGTTTGTTTGCGTTTCACACATGCTTTATAGCGGATCAGGGTACCAAATGCTCAAGGATCCGGATCATAAGGGGATATATGAAAGCGCCCTAAAATAATTGTGTTTGGGAAATAAAGATAGACATAGTTTTACTAAAAAGGTAGTGGTAATATTTCATTCAGTACAGAACATTTGTAGGCGGTTAACTTACCTGTACCTGAACTTAACCCGGGTTTGGGGTTAGTTGTGCCAAGAGGCCACTTCTTTTTGGACAAGCTGTGTTTTCAAAACTGTAATGATTACATGAACTCTGATTATGTCCAGGGATACACAACATTTTGAAATATATGTAGATATCTTTGTTAGAAAGAATACTATATTTCCCTTAACTGAGCGGATGCTGAATGGCTCAACTTATCTCACACCCCCCTAAGCTATGAAGAAAGAGAGGAAGAGGAAGCCTATTCAGTGTGGGTTTCTACATAAAAGAGGACAATCAGCTTAAGCTTCCCGTTCTTCACTAAACACGCATGGTTGCTGGCTGCGGAGGTGACTCGATAGCTGTGGTGCGCGCATGCTAAGCAATAATTAACTTGCAATATGTGCAATGTAAATGTCCTGCTGACTTCACTAAGGATGAATATCATATATGATCCAAACAGAGCTATGGTTTATTTCCATCAGTATAAACGTCTCACCTCACTATGGTAATTATGAAAGTTTGACCACTTAGCAACATCAACATTGTTTTGTGTGCCCATAAGAATGATGAGTTACTATGGCAGGAACATTAGCATATTGAAAAGTAAAACTTCTCCTATCACTTCATCATTTGCTCAACTAAAGTCAGGGACCATTGTGAATAGATACTAGGCCTACGTGCCTTACTAATAAATCAACCTGGACTCAGGGGTAGTAAAATAGTCCATTTAAATCCTGAAAAATTAATTAAATACAAAATAATTATGTTTTATTGCCACATACACCAGATAGGTGCAGTGAAATGTGTGGTTTAAAAGTATGATATGTTACTTTTAGTATGGTATGTATTCATTTGTGGATGTCCATCATCCATTTTGTGTGATATGTTACGAATTACAATTTGCATATGTGACTAATTGCAATTTGTACAATATGTTACGAATTTGCAAAACTTTTATGTTACGAATTACAATTTGCTCTGGCTAACGTTAGCTAGGTGGCTAATGCGAACGTTAGCTAGGCTAAGGATTAGGATTAGGAGTTAGTTTAAAGGGATAAGGTTAGGTTTAGGGGAAGGGTTACAAAGAAGCCAAAAAGTAGTAAGTATTTGCAAAGTTGCTAATTAGCTAAAATGCTCAAGTTGGCCATGATGAGATTCAAACACGCAATCCTTGGGTTGCTAGACGTTCACATTATAGGTCTACCCATCCACCCCGACCAACCAGCCTACTTTTGTTTTTGCCTTAAGTAACTTTCTGTCTTATGAACCATACCAAACATAACATATCATACTAATTTGAGTGTCCCAGATTTACATTCACTATGTTACGTCTGGTCTATGAAACCACGCTGAATAAATAGGCATAGCCTAAGTGCCGAATGCCAAAATATGCAACAAACAATGTTGGCCTACTGTATAAATAATCTACTGTTGCATTTTAGCCCTATAGCCTAGGCCTTTTTACAAAACACTGAGAGGGCTGTTTGTCAAAATGTCCCACTATAACCTACTTCCTGGCTCAGAAGATGGGTTTACTTGACCAATCAATAGGACACGTCAATTAGGACTGATGGGCTCTGATATCTATTACATTCTCCTGATCCATCTTCATCTAAAATGGACAGGAGTGGTCTGGGGGAGCCAGACTGTCTTTGGAAATTACTCATTCAGTAGTTTAACTCAAAGTCTATGAGGTCTAGCCTATCACCTCTGGGGATACTCGATGGCCATGCCTTGCTACCTTGTGTTTGTGCTCAAATAGAGATGGAGAGTAAGGTACAAGCTGACAGACACTGCTTGTAATGCCAGCTATTAGCTTGATACAGAAGGCTGGTTAAATAAATAAATAAGAAAGAGTCTGAAAGGGTCGACGTGAGGCTGTCAGTGAGGTGCAGCACCTGTTCTGCATCCTTAAATACAGGTACATCTTCACTGTGCTTTACCTGCATTTTCTGCACTGGATGAAGACATTTCAGAAGCGCGCGTGCGCACACACACACACCAGGCAATGTAACAACAAAAAGGCAAAATACTTGCCTCTTTTTGAAAGAGAACTCTTTTAAATGGACTAAATCTGAATGACAGTCAGAAAATGTGTCCAGCAAGTGCCTTTTCTCCCTTTTCTCTTCCTCTCATTCTTCCTCTTACTCATTTGAGGGTCAATATCCAGGCTGGTGATTAATAATAATAATGACCTCTACACCAGGTGGTATCAGAGGAAGGCTGTAAAAATGGTAAAATACTCCAGCCAACAAAGTCAGACTATTCTCTTTGCTACCGCACGGTAAGCGCTACCGGTGCACCAAATCTGGAACCAACAGGAGTGGTCCCTGAACAGTTTCTACCCTCAAGCCATAAGACTGATAAATAGTTAACCAAAGACCCCCCCTTTGCACTAACTCTTTTCACTCATCACATGTGCTGTTGTTACTGCTTATTATCTATCCCGTTACCTAGTCACTTTACACCTACCCATATGTGCATTCACCTCTGAAGGTAAATAATGCACTTACATTCAGTAATTTTGCTCTGAGTTGTCATCCTGAGGGTCCCAGAGATAAAATGTAGCATAGTTTTTTAAAATCTATTTTTATATACAAATGTAGTGACTGGGTTCTACAGTTTGAAGCCCTGCTGTCTCTGGCTCCACACCCAACCTGCCCGGCCATCTAGATGTGTGAAAGTTAGTGTATAAGCTAATGATCTATCATGTATGATATTCCTGGGAGTGTGTAAACTTACATTTTGTATTACCATATAATTTTTGTATGTTCTCTATAGTTATGTACTTCAAAATATATCAAATTACCTATTCGGCACATTTGGGCAGACTTGATAAAATGTATTGTGCAGTATTGCAATGCTTCACAAGATCAATCTGAAACGTTGCATACACACACAAAATCTAAATTGCGCCTAGACTCCTATATTATATTATGGGCTTTCTCTTGCATTTCAAAGATGATGGACACATTTTTTTTTGTACGCCAGTTTTTTTTTTACCAGATCTAATGTGTTAAATTCTCCTACATTCATTTCAAATTTCCACAAACTTCACATTTTGCATATCCTTGCTTCAGGTCCTGAGCTACAGGCAGTTAGATTTGCTTATGTCATTTTAGGCTAAAAATGGTTTTTAAAAGGGTCAGATTTATCTGACGGGGTCAGGTGTATAAAATCAAAAGGGTCAGGTGTATAAAATCAAGCACACTGCCATGCAATCTCCATAGACAAACATTGGCAGTAGAATGGCCTTCCTGAAGAGCTCAGTCTTTCAATGTGGCACTGTCATAGGATGCCACCTTTCCAACAAGTCAGTTCATCAAATTTCTGCCCTGCTAGAGCTGCCCCGGTCAACTGTAAGTGCTGTTATTGTGAAGTGGAAACGTCTAGGAGCAACAACGGCTCAGCCGCGAAGTGGTATGCCACAGAAGCGATTCTGAGATTCTGTGCTTCCAACTTTGTGGAAACAGATTGGGGAAGCCCCTTTCCTGTTTCAGCATGAAACAAAGCGAGGTCCATACAGAAATGGTTTGTCAAGATCAGTGTGGAAGAACTTGACTGGCCTGCACAGGGCCCTGACCTCAACCCCATTGAACACCTTTGGGATTAATTGGAATGACAACTGCGAGCCAGACCTAATCGCCCAAAACCAGTGCCCGACCTCACTAATGTTCTTGTGGCTGAATGGAAGCAAGTCCCCACAGCAATGTTCCAACATCTATTGGAAAACCTTCCCTCAACATCTAGTGAAAAGCCTTCCCAGAAGAGTGGAATCTGTTAAAGAAGCAAAAGGGGGACCAACTCCATATGCCCATGATTTTGAAATTATATTTTTGACGAGCAGGTGTCCACATACTTTGTCATGTAGTGTATCTAACTCAATTAATTCGTACCCCTACACATCAATACTGTATTGGTACCTTGTGTATATAGCCAAGTTATTTCTACTCATTGTGTATGAATTCCTCGTGTTATTATCTTTCTTTTATATTTTTCTCTGCATTTTTGGGAATAGTCCGTAAGTAAGCATTTCAATGCTAGTTATTTTGCTACTGTAGCATGTCTCTGTTCCTGCCAGGAGAGGGAGAGAGTCATTTCAGGAAGCCAGTGATAGGTTGCCCCGTAATTCCATTATCCCATTAATCCTACCAACAACCAACCTGATTATGGAACGCCGTTTGGGTCTTTGCGTGTCCCCCCCAAAAAGACACAATTCTATTATAGAATGTTGCGTGTGCTGAATTTGCACGTGCAAGCCAAGAGCCACCATTACAATCACTGTCACAGCTGTACAATACTGCATTGGTAATAAGGCATTATTTGTTCGACCCAATAGGAAAACGTCTGTGTGAGCATTTGAAATTAGATCAGGTCAAAAGAGCAGGATCCACATTTTTTTGCATATATCTTTGAAACAGATGTTATTTCCAACTTCTGTGGTAGCTAGCTAGCTTTACCTAGCTTGCAGCAGTGGCACCTAGCTTGCACCAATGCAACCAGCCTGAAAACAATATTCTTCGCAATGGTTTAGGAATCCATGTGAATAAGTATTAGCTATGTAGCCACTTGTTGTTCTCCTATTGAAATAACTAGCTAGCCAGCTACTTAACCCTGTTGCCCAAAAACAAATGTTATAAACAGCCAGCTAGATTCACCTGGCTGATATGGCTTGACCTGACCGGGTTATTTGTTGTGAAAATAGCCACAATAAGGATTAGCCACAACAGTGGAACTTGCGTTTCCGCTTGCAAATAAAAGTCCCTCTTTGAAAGTGTTGCAGAAGGTTACAATTGGTGGAATCATGCCATATTTAGACTCGATAATCTTGAACAAGGTTGGAGTGTTGGAATGTGAAGCAATGAAACGGAGTATGAGTCTATTCGGTGACACCCACAGAAAATCACTGTGATGAGTTTACACCAGTGTTTCCTATGCGTTCATTTAAGTGTGGTGCTGCGCCACGGCAGAATTGCCGCCACACCAAAAGTAACATCCTATTTCTACCAAACATAGTTTCAATAAAGTTCTGTGAAGCACATTCATTTTTCATGGTAAATAAATAATCTGTCTGGGTTCAACACAGTTCTGAAGGTTATTTAGCTCTGTGAGCTGTGGCAGGCAGCCTGCAACTCAAGAAACACGGCGCACCAGTGACCAGCGAGCGAGTGACCCGTGCGCAATACAGAAGCTCTGTGGCGCAAAACACAATTCACTTGAATCACCTCAGAGTGCACCTGCGTGAGAAACTATAAGAAAGGTACGTTAGCTTGTTTGTTTGACTAACGTTAGCTAGTTAACTAGTTAACTACAAACTAGCTATAACCTGACCACTCTACTAACATAATTTATATCTATAATGCTGCCTCCACAATTCACGGCAATTAGCTATAGAATATCCATAAGTATATTGATGATAGAAACACGCTTAACTAACGTTACTAGTCTAGCAAGTTAGCTAACATTAGCTAGTTTGTTTGGAACTGTATAAAGTGCAAGCAAGATATCTGTCTTCGATTGGATTTTTTTTCTCAGATTAGTTAATTGAAATATTTCCAGCCACAGCAGTGAAAGAGAAAGGGGGAGCAGGGACAAGAGTGTCAGGTAACGTTCACTTAGCAAGCTAACGCCAACTCACCCTGAATTAAATTAAACTTTCTTTAGTTGGCTAACTCTTTAAAAGCTTAAGCTATCGTTTAGACAGTGAAGGCAGCATCCCAAGAGTGAGGTAGGGATGCATGAGGGACAGAGTAGCGGAGAGGAGAGAGCCAGGAGGGGAGATAAAAGGAGAGAGGAGAGCAGTGGAACAGAGGAAAGGAAAGAGCCAGGAGGGGAGATGGAAGGAGAAAAGGAGAGAGGATAGCAGAGTGGAACAGAGGAAAGGAGAGAGCCAGGAGGGGAGATGGAAGGAGAAAAGGAGAGAGGAGAGCAGAGTGGAACAGAGGAAAGGAGAGAGCCAGGAGGGGAGATGGAAGGAGAAAAGGAGAGAGGAGAGCGGAACAGAGGAAAGGAAAGAGCCATGAGGGGAGATGGAAGGAGAAAAGGAGAGAGGAGAGCAGAGTGGAACAGAGGAAAGGAGAGAGCCAGGAGGGGAGATGGAAGGAGAAAAGGAGAGAGGAGAGCAGAACAGAGGAAAGGAAAGAGCCAGGAGGGGAGATGGAAGGAGAAAAGGAGAGAGGAGAGCAGAGTGGAACAGAGGAAAGGAGAGAGCCAGGAGGGGAGATGGAAGGAGAAAAGGAGAGAGGAGAGCAGAGTGGAACAGAGGAAAGGAAAGAGCCAGGAGGGGAGATGAAAGGAGAGAGGAGAGAAGGAGAAGAAAGAGGAGTAGATAAAAGGAGAGAAGAGGAGGAGGAGAGAGGAGAGAGGACTAAGGCCAAGTGAGCACAACCGCCAATCCGAATGGGACACAAAATGGCTTAAAATGTACCGACTGATTTCCTTTAATTGGGCTAAGGGCTAAAAATGTTTGCATATTTAGTCTGTACTAGTCTACAACATTATGTGGAGTGTTGTAATGCTTGCTATCTGTAATAGTTGGGTTAATAATGGTTTATTTTAGTTTTTTCCTTTTAAAAAGTCACCAGAACCAAGGTTCAGTACATATACAGTGCCTTGCGAAAGTATTCGGCCCCCTTGAACTTTGCGACCTTTTGCCACATTTCAGGCTTCAAACATAAAGATATAAAACTGTATTTTTTTGTGAAGAATCAACAACAAGTGGGACACAATCATGAAGTGGAACGACATTTATTGGATATTTCAAACTTTTTTAACAAATCAAAAACTGAAAAATTGGGCGTGCAAAATTATTCAGCCCCTTTACTTTCAGTGCAGCAAACTCTCTCCAGAAGTTCAGTGAGGATCTCTGAATGATCCAATGTTGACCTAAATGACTAATGATGATAAATACAATCCATCTGTGTGTAATCAAGTCTCCGTATAAATGCACCTGCACTGTGATAGTCTCAGAGGTCCGTTAAAAGCGCAGAGAGCATCATGAAGAACAAGGAACACACCAGGCAGGTCCGAGATACTGTTGTGAAGAAGTTTAAAGCCGGATTTGGATACAAAAAGATTTCCCAAGCTTTAAACATCCCAAGGAGCACTGTGCAAGCGATAATATTGAAATGGAAGGAGTATCAGACCACTGCAAATCTACCAAGACCTGGCCGTCCCTCTAAACTTTCAGCTCATACAAGGAGAAGACTGATCAGAGATGCAGCCAAGAGGCCCATGATCACTCTGGATGAACTGCAGAGATCTACAGCTGAGGTGGGAGACTCTGTCCATAGGACAACAATCAGTCGTATATTGCACAAATCTGGCCTTTATGGAAGAGTGGCAAGAAGAAAGCCATTTCTTAAAGATATCCATAAAAAGTGTCGGTTAAAGTTTGCCACAAGCCACCTGGGAGACACACCAAACATGTGGAAGAAGGTGCTCTGGTCAGATGAAACCAAAATTGAACTTTTTGGCAACAATGCAAAACGTTATGTTTGGCGTAAAAGCAACACAGCTCATCACCCTGAACACACCATCCCCACTGTCAAACATGGTGGTGGCAGCATCATGGTTTGGGCCTTCTTTTCTTCAGCAGGGACAGGGAAGATGGTTAAAATTGATGGGAAGATGGATGGAGCCAAATACAGGACCATTCTGGAAGAAAACCTGATGGAGTCTGCAAAAGACCAGAGACTGGGATGGAGATTTGTCTTCCAACGAGACAATGACCCAAAACATAAAGCAAAATCTACAATGGAATGGTTCAAAAATAAACATATCCAGGTGTTAGAATGGCCAAGTCAAAGTCCAGACCTGAATCCAATCGAGAATCTGTGGAAAGAACTGAAAACTGCTGTTCACAAATGCTCTCCATCCAACCTCACTGAGCTCGAGCTGTTTTGCAAGGAGGAATGGGAAAAAATGTCAGTCTCTCGATGTGCAAAACTGATAGAGACATACCCCAAGCGACTTACAGCTGTAATCGCAGCAAAAGGTGGCGCTACAAAGTATTAACTTAAGGGGGCTGAATAATTTTGCACGCCCAATTTTTCAGTTTTTGATTTGTTAAAAAAGTTTGAAATATCCAATAAATGTCGTTCCACTTCATGATTGTGTCCCACTTGTTGTTGATTCTTCACAAAAAAATACAGTTTTATATCTTTATGTTTGAAGCCTGAAATGTGGCAAAAGGTCGCAAAGTTCAAGGGGGCAGAATACTTTCGCAAGGCACTGTACATGTTTTGTTTATATATATATATATATATTTTAAAAATGTAACCTTTATTTAATTGGCAAGTCAGTTAAGAACAAATTCTTATTTACAGTGACAGCCTATTCTGACCAAACCCAGATGACGCTGGGCCAATTGTGCACCTCCCTATGGGAATCACAATCACGGCTGGATAAGATACAGCCTGGATTGGAACCAGGTACTATAGTGACGCCTCTTGCACTAAGATGCAGTGCCTTAGACCGCTTCGCCACTCGGGAGCCCAATATTATCGTCGTAGTAGCTCTTATTGCGGGACTTTGACTGTCAACATATTGTGCCTATTGAAATTTATATTGCACTATACAGCCTTACCTAAGGATTGGGGATCAATGAAATGGGGTATTAGTCTACTCTACTCAGTACCGAAGTGCTTTTTTCCCAAAGTACTCCTCAGAGTTATCAGGCTCTAAAACATCCAGGTCGTATTGTTTTTACACATAGTAGGTTGACTGGTACAATAAATGTGGTTCAATTCACAGTGGTTTCAGAGACCCGCAATAAGAGCTACAATGCTCATTTTCTCTGGGTGTCACTGAGTAGACTGATACTGTAACGGCTTTCCTCCTCCTCTTCTGAGGAGGAGTAGTAGGAAGGATCGGAGGACCAAAATGCAGCGTGGTATGTATCCATAATGTAATTTAATGAGAATGAATACAGAATACAAAAAGAACAAGAGAAACAAAATGAAAACCGAAACAGTCCCGAATGGTGCAAACACTGAAACGGAAAATAATCACCCACGAAACACAGGTGGGAAAAGGCTACCTAAGTATGATTCTCAATCAGAGACAACTAACGACACCTGCCTCTGATTGAGAACCATACCAGGCCAAACACAAAAACACCACATAGAAAAAGGAACATAGACAACCCACCCAACTCACGCCCTGACCATACTATAACAAAGACATAACAAAATAACTAAGGTCAGAACGTGACAGATACGCCATGTCATTGATCCACAATCCATAGGTAAGGCTGTACAGTGAAATAAGTATTCCAACAAAGTCTAAAACATCCAGTGTGATTAACATATTTTTGTCAAATGAGCAAATTGTTGAATTTATATAATAATATTACAACCTCGTTTAGCATGATCTATTCCATTATGGCATGATTGCACTATTTGTATTCATTTGCATCACCTCCAATTAGACTTATATTTTGAAGGCGAACCGCAAATTCTACTATAGTGGCTAATCCTTATTGTGGCTAGCTTCACATAGGTGGGTCCGACCACCATTAATCAAATAGGAACTGTCGTATAAATTAGGGGTATTTTAGATAATGACACATAGCTAGATAGTTAGCTAGCTAACTATAGTTGCTGAAACAGATGATGTCGTTTTTGGGGAAGAACAGAACTTGGGGAAGTGTGTCTGCGGCAGGTGCGCGAGACAAAACATGATCAGCATCATAGCGTAGGTATCGGTGAATCGTTGTGACATATGAAATACGAGTAATCGTGTAATCAATGTGTAATAACTACGTAATACATTTACGTGACGTGAGTCATGTTCAGGTCCTGATTGGTCAACAAGCTTATTACGTCAAATAGTATTATTTGACACTTCAAATAGTGTTATTTGACATGCATATTTTTTGACACACAAAGACCAAAACGGCGTTCCATACTGATGGCAGAGGGCGTGGGGCTGCTGTGTGTATGACTATGCATGACAGTGTAGAACAAAGCACAACACAATCACAATGCTGAACTTTTGGCGCAATTGTTTCAGCCGAATATACTAGCAAATGTGACGTTAGCTACGTAGTAGATGAATCAGTTAATTTAGACTATTACTGTATAGTTAACAAGCTATGCCAAATATACTTTCCCCTATGCCAAAATGGCATCGTCACGGGAAGTCATTGATTTGCTGATGCTGGTATTGTGTCTTTATGCAATCTAGTTAGAGTATTTTGTCAACTGGCTAGCTAGTTCACTAAGCTAGCAAGCAACAACATCATAACAATTAGAACAAGGGTTAGCTAACGTTAGTTATAGCTAAAGCTAGTAACTAGTTACACATCTTTAGATATGATGACTCAAACTTACCACCGAGTTCTTCATTGTTGACTTCACCGTAAACCCTTCGGTTTTCAGCTCCAGGGCTCTCATATTTGTGCACATGATACAAACTAAAACCTTAACACGTTTAAGGACTACCGTTAGATAAACTAAAATGTAACTATTCACCGAGCAACATTAGCTAGCTACACTTCTGACTCTGTTAGGGTTGTTACGGGTTCACTTTGAAGACGCCTTCCCGTTGCTATGCAGGGTGTTTCCATGGAAACGCCACGCTGTGCGCGCTCTTCCCTGCTGCAGCCAGGAGGAGCTACATGTGCCGACGTTATGCCTACTTTTAATGGCCCATTCTGAAAAACATGTGGATATAACCATAAACACTGTAGCCTCCTATCGGCTACTGCACTGCATAGTATTATACACAATAATAATTGTACCATCCTACTGTAATGTAGGCCTACATAGAGCCAAACCTATTTTCATCAGAGATCAAGTCAGTGCTCAGTTTTTCTAGCAGAACAGGGCCAGTCTAATCTATTCATTAAGCACACCCAGGCACCTGTGCAAGTATTTTCAGATGGATATAAGACAAAGACTTATATTTTCTACAAGTTCTTATCAGACTTTTTATCTGATTATCATCAAAGTATATTCCTTCTTCGTGCACACGTTAATTAGCCCATAGAACGATTCTGTTATCATTGTGGTTGGAATCCTCACCTGACAAATCAACGGTCATGTGCCTCAAATAGTGCAGTAGGCGACCATCTAAGTGCCTAATGATGACTTATCAGGCAGGTTCATTGACGCCTTGACTCTCGAAAGATGATTAGAGAGCCAGAGCCTGTTGAATCATTCCAATTTAGGGATGTGGCACTTTTAATCTCCAATGTCCTTTTTGCCTCTGTGGACTTTCTTCCTGAGCTGGCCCAACTGTTATTAATCTTTAGTGCACAGGCAATTTCTCTAAAAGCCCCTATTTGCTTTTTATGGCTCCATTGAGAGGGGTTGGTTGCGATGGAGAGGAAGACTGTAAACAAGAGATGCGGGGAAGGAAGGCGAGTTATGTCCCTGTCAGCAGCAGTGGTCGCTGGCCTTCTTTTCTCCCCCTGAAGATTAAAAAGAGCAGGAAGAAGAGTTTCAAAAGTAAAGCGGAGCGTCAGCATGAATTCAGCTGAACTGAGAAATGGCTGCTGCTGGAACAGAATGGTATCACACTGTTTCAAAAACCCGCTGAGGAGGAAAGTGTGATCTGGAAGAAACATGGTAGATATTGCAAAGTGGCTTTTTAAATGCAAAACAATGATATACTAGGCCTACATTTTCCCTTTATAGTATTGCGCTACACCCCACAGGTCAAGCTAATACTGTATGTCTATTTTTCTCTACTACCACAAGGACATTCAGAAAAAGGAGCCTCTGGCTCCACAATAAAGGATTAATTGCCTTGTTTCCTGTGACTAATGATGTGTTTATGTACACGTTCTGTTTTGATCTCTCAGAAAAATCGGCACGCTGAGAGCGGAGTGAAGGAAAACACCTCCGCCACTACCACCATGACACCAAGAAATGAATGTACCTCTATGCAGTGCATGCCTTGATTTATATCCTGTGTTTTCGTCCCCAGCATCTCCATTTCCATCATCTTATCCTCATGGTTTGATCTCCAGCTCATTTGCCAGGCCCCCTCAATGCCCCGACAATGTTCGATGTGAGGAAAGCCACAATTATGACATCATGAAAGCAGAATACCCACAGAATACCTAGAAAATGGAAGCCAAGGGGAGTTCGGCTTCTCCGAAGAGCCCAAGAGAAAGTCAGCAGGAAATAGAGGAGACAGTTGCAACATGTCCGCCAATTACCGATGCAGCCACACTGCTGTTAGTGTCAACGATTAGGCTTTCAATGAGGTCTCTAGGGCCAGCTGGTGCATCAGTTTGTGAATGTCACGATGTGACAAGTGTAGATGGAACCTTGCTAATCTAAGGAGGTGATGCTCTGTCACCTGATAGATACTGTAGGATAACCAACAAAGATAAAAACAACAGTAGTAGTAGTCAAGTAGATTTGTCATGGTACACAGTACAATGAAATGCTTACTTGCAGGTTCAGTTTCAACAATACTGCATTAGAAGAAGAATAAAAAGGAATAGTGAAACAAAATAAACTCAATGGAATAAAAAACAGAGTAAATTTAGCATAAATATATAATATATTGTTACGTGTATAATATATTGTTACATCACTCACATGTCATCAATGATGGATGCTATTTAGGCCAATATAGCATTGGCAAAGTCATAAACAGATATTGTTTCAATTCAACACAGAATTCAACTAAAAATAGACAATACAATAGGCCCGAGAATTTCAAGCGCTGCTTGATTTCAAATATAATGATATTCAGTGATATTAAATTGTATTTTGTGATATTGAAACCAGGCTCACCGGTAGGAGCGCGTACTTTGGTGGGCCATATGGAGAACGTTCCTGCTTCCCCTGCCCGCACCCCTTTTCATGCCATTCTGCTGTGGGGAGACCAGTCTAAATCTCTCCGGGTTCTCATTGACGGTACCCTGGCGTCCGAGCTGAACATCCCCACTCAGCCCCTCTCCATTCCCATGGACGTTAGAGCGCTAGCCGGGCGCTCTATAGGCCGAGTCACCCACAACACCACTCCCATCAACCTACGCGTGTCAGGGAACCACAGCGAGGCTATCCAGTTCCTGCTCATCAAGTCCCCTCAGATTCTCCTGGCTCCAGCGACACATTCCCCTCATTAACTGGTCTACTGGTGCCTTCATGGGCTGGAGCCCGTTTTGCCACGCCCATTGCCTGAAGTCAGCACAATGCTTTTGGTGGCCTACGATGGTTCAGGATGTCACTGCGTTTGTCACCGCCTGCACAGTCTGTGCTCAGAATAAGACTCCTCAGTAAGCTCTGGCTGGTCTTCTGCAACCACTGCCTGTCTCTCACCGACCCTGGTCCCACATATCCCTGGATTTCGTCATGGGTCTCCCCCCGTCTGAGGGCAACACTGCCATCCTGGCTGTGGTCGACCGGTTTTCCAAGACCGCTCACTTCATTCCTCTCCCCTAATACCCTCGGCCAAGGAGACGGCCCAACTCATGGGGCAGCACGTCTTCCGGATCCATGGACTGCCCATGGACATGGTTTCCGACCGGGGGCCTCAGTTCTCGTCCTGGTTCTGGATGGCGTTCTGCGCCCTCATTGGGTCATCGGCCAGCCTGTCCTCTGGGTTCCACCCCCAGTCCAATGGCCAGTCGGAGCAAGCCAACCAGGATCTTGAGACTACTCTGCGCTGCCTGGTCTCCGCCAACCCTACCTCCTGGAGCCAGCAGCTGGTGTGGGTTGAGTACACCCGCAACACCCTTCCCTGCTCTGCCACGGCCTATCTCAGACTGAGTGTTTCCTGGGGTATCAGCCCCCGCTCTTCCCCGAGCAGGAGGAAGAAGACGGTGTACCTTCCACCCAGATGTTTGTGCGCCACTGTCTTCATACCTGGAGGAGAGCCCGGTTGGCCCTCCTCAAGACCACCTCCAGGTATCGACAACAGGTTGATCGCCATCGGACCCCGGTATCGTCTCTTGGCAGAAGGTATGGCTATCCACCCGGGACCTGCCCCTCCGGGTGGAATCCTGCAAACTCTCCCCCCAGTTTATCAACCCATTTCCCATCTCCAAGATTATTAGCCCCTCTGTTGTTCGTCTTCTGTTGCCCTGTACCCTTCGTATACATCCCACCTTTCATGTGCCCAGAGCCCTTTGTCTCCCGTTTCCAGTCAGGTAAACCAGCGTTTTTGTTCTCAGCTCCTGCTTTTTCCAGTCTCTCCTTTTTCTCACCCTCCTGGTTTTAACCCTTGCCTGTCCTGACTCTGAGCCTTCCTGCCGACCTGTACCTTTGCCCCACCTCTGGATTGTTGACCTTTGCCTACCTTGACCCTAAGCCTGCCTGCCATCCGGTGCCGTTGCTCCACCCCTGGTTTCCTGACCCCCGCCTTCCTTGATCTGTCTATTGCCTGTCCCTGTTGGAATATTAAAGCATTGTCAATTCAACGTGTCTGCATCTGGGTCTTAGCTTGATTCCTGATACTTATGGCTTGGTTTTTGCTCTGACATGCATTGTCAACTGTGGGACCTTATATGGACAGGTGAGTGCCTTTCTAAATCATGTCCAATTAATTTAAAATAACAGGTGGATTCCAATCAAGTTGTAGAAACATCAATGATGATCACTGGAAACAGGGTGCACCTGAGCTCAATTTTGAGTCTCATTGCAAAGGGTCTGAATACTTATGTTAATAAGGTATTTTTGTTTTTGCAAAAATGTATAAAAAAACGTTTTTTGCTTTGTCATTATCGGCATTGTGTATAAATTGATAAGGCAAAATTGGTATTTAATCAATTTTAGAATAAGGCTGTAACTTAGCAAAATGTGGAAAAAGTGAAGGGGTCTAAATATTTTCTGAATGCACTATATATATATATATATATATATATATATATATATAAACGATATATATATATATATATATATACACACTGAAAAAAATATAAAAGCAACATGTTAAGTGTTGGTCCCATGTTTCATGAGCTGAAATAACAGATCCCATAAATGTTTCATAGGCACAAAAAGCTTATTTCACAGAAATTGAGTACCGATTTCTTTACACCCCTGTTAGTGACCATTTCTCATTTTCCAAGATAATCTATCCACCTGAAAGGTGTGCCATATCAAGAAGCTGATTAAACAGCATGGTCATTACACAAGTGCACCTTATGCTGGGGGGCAATAAAAGGACACTCTAGAATGTTTTGTCACGATGCCACAAATTTTTCAAGTTTTTAGGGAGCGTGCAATAGGTATGATGACTGTCCACCAGAGCTGTTGGCAGAGAATTGAATATTAATTTCTCAACCATAAGCCGCCGAAAAACGTCTTTAGGGACAATACGCTTTGAGGACAATACAGTGCCACTGACACGGCCTGCAACGAAAACATGCGGTCTCTCCTTCACTGCAGCCGAGGTGAGTAAGACATTTAAACGTGTTAACCCTCGCAAGGCTGCAGGCCCAGACGGCATCCCCAGCCGCGCCCTCAGAGCATGCGCAGACCAGCTGGCCGGTGTGTTTACGGACATATTCAATCAATCCCTATACCAGTCTGCTGTTCCCACATGCTTCAAGAGGGCCACCATTGTTCCTGTTCCCAAGAAAGCTAAGGTAACTGAGCTAAACGACTACCGCCCCGTAGCACTCACTTCCGTCATTATGAAGTGCTTTGAGAGACTAGTCAAGGACCATATCACCTCCACCCTACCTGACACCCTAGACCCACTCCAATTTGCTTACCGCCCAAATAGGTCCACAGACGATGCAATCTCAACCACACTGCACACTGCCCTAACCCATCTGGACAAGAGGAATACCTATGTGAAAATGCTGTTCATCGACTACAGCTCGGCATTCAACACCATAGTACCCTCCAAGCTCGTCATCAAGCTCGAGACCCTGGGTCTCGACCCCGCCCTGTGCAACTGGGTACTGGACTTCCTGACGGGCCGCCCCCAGGTGGTGAGGGTAGGCAACAACATCTCCTCCCCGCTGATCCTCAACACTGGGGCCCCACAAGGGTGCGTTCTGAGCCCTCTCCTGTGCTCCCTGTTCACCCACGACTGCGTGGCCACGCACGCCTCCAACTCAATCATCAAGTTTGCGGACGACACAACAGTGGTAGGCTTGATTACCAACAACGACGAGACGGCCTACAGGGAGGAGGTGAGGGCCCTCGGAGTGTGGTGTCAGGAAAATAACCTCACACTCAACGTCAACAAAACTAAGGAGATGATTGTGGACTTCAGGAAACAGCAGAGGGAACACCCCCCTATCCACATCGATGGAACAGTAGTGGAGAGGGTAGCAAGTTTTAAGTTCCTCGGCATACACATCACAGACAAACTGAATTGGTCCACTCACACAGACAGCATCGTGAAGAAGGCGCAGCAGCGCCTCTTCAACCTCAGGAGGCTGAAGAAATGTGGCTTGTCACCAAAAGCACTCACAAACTTCTACAGATGCACATTTGAGAGCATCCTGGCGGGCTGTATCACCACCTGGTATGGCAACTGCACCGCCCTCAACCGTAAGGCTCTCCAGAGGGTAGTGAGATCTGCACAACGCATCACCGGGGGCAAACTACCTGCCCTCCAGGACACCTACACCACCCGATGTCACAGGAAGGCCATAAAGATCATCAAGGACATCAACCACCCGAGCCACTGCCTGTTCACCCCGCTATCATCCAGAAGGCGAGGTCAGTACAGGTGCATCAAAGCTGGGACCGAGAGACTGGAAAACAGCTTCTATCTCAAGGCCATCAGACTGTTAAACAGCCACCACTAACACTGAGTGGCTGCTGCCAACACACTGACACTGACTCAACTCCAGCCACTTTAATAATGGGAATTGATGGGAAATGATGTAAATATATCACTAGCCACTTTAAACAATGCTACCTTATATAATGTTACTTACCCTACATTATTCATCTCATATGCATACATATATACTGCACTCTATATCATTGACTGTATCCTTATGTAATACATGTATCACTAGCCACTTTAAACTATGCCACTTTGTTTACATACTCATCTCATTTGTACATACTGTACTCGATACCATCTACTGTATCTTGCCTATGCTGCTCTGTACCATCACTCATTCATATATCCTTATGTACATATTCTTTATCCCCTTACACTGTGTACAAGACAGTAGTTTTGGAATTGTTAGTTAGATTACTTGTTATTACTGCATTGTCGGAACTAGAAGCACAAGCATTTCGCTACACTCGCATTAACATCTGCTAACCATGTGTATGTGACAAATAAAATTTGATTTGATTTGAAAATGTGGTAGTACGTCCAACCGCAGACTACGTGTATGGTGTCGTGTGGGCGAGCAGTTTCCTGATGTCAACATTGTGAATGTATAGTTATGATATGGGCAGGAATAAGCTGCGGACAACAAACACAATTACATTTAATCGATGGCAATTTAAAAATATATATATACATATTTTGGGGGCAGGATTTCTTTACCGCTTTATCTCCCCAATTGGTAGTTACAGTTTTGTCCTATCGCTGCAACTCCCATACGAAGGTCGAAAGCCATGCGTCACCCAAAACACGACCCTGCTCGCTTAACCTGGAAGCCAGCTGCAACAATGTGTCGGAGGAAACACCGTACAACTGGCAACATGAGTCAGCATGCATGTGCTGGACTCGCTAGAGCGCGATGGACTCGCTAGAGCGCGATGTGACAAGGACATCCCGGCCAGCTAAATCCACCCCTAATCTGCTGGGCCAATTGTGCGCTGCCTCATGTGTCTCTTAGTCACAGCCAGCTGCAACACAGGCTGGGATCAAACCCTGGTCTGCAGTGACGCCTCTAGCACCGCGATGCAGTGTCTTAGGCCACTGCGCCATTTGGGAGGTGACCAATGGCAATTGGAATGCATATCGTGACAAGAACCTGAGGCCCATTGTCATGCCATTCATCCGCCACCATCACCTCATGTTTCAGAATGATAATGCACAGCCCCATGTCATCTGTACATAATTCCTGGAAGCTGAAAATGTCTCAGTTCTTCCATGCCCTGCATACTCACCAGACATGTCACCCATTGAGCCTGTTTGGGAAGCTCTGGATGGACGTGTACAACAGCGTCTTCCAGTTCCCGCCAATTTCCAGCAACTTCACACAGCCATTAAAGAGGACTGGGACAACATTCCACAGGCCACAATCAACAGCCTGATCAACTCTATTTGGAAGGAGATGTGTTGCGCTGCATGAGGCAAATGTTGGTCACAACAGATACTGACTGGTTATCTGATCCACTCCCTTACCTTTTGTTTTAAGGTATCTGTGACCAACAGATGCAAATATGTATTTCCAGTCATGTGAAATCCAATGATTAGGGCCTAATGAATGTATTTAAATTGACTGATTTCCTTATACAGTGTGAACAGTAACTCAGTAAAATCTTTGCAATTGTTGTGCATGTGCATTGTTTGCATGTTGTGTTTATATTTTTGTTCCGTATTTATACAATAGAGTGCCTTCGGAAAGTATTCAGACCCATTGACTTTTTAAATATTTTGTTGTGTTATAGCCTTATGCTAAAGTGTAATACATTAGTTTTTTTCCTCATCAATCTACACACAAAACCCCATAATGACAAAGCAAAAGTAGATTTTTAGAAATGTTAGAAAATGTATTACAAATGTCACCGACCGGCTCGATTCAGTCCTATGTAGCAAAATTTGAAGGACACTAATAATAAGAAGAGACTTGCTTGGGCCATGAAACATGAGCAATGGACATTAGACCGGTGGAAATCTGTCCTTTGGTCTGATGAGTCCAAATTTGAGATTTTTGGTTCCAACCACCATGTCTTTGTGAGACACAGAGTAGGTTAACAGATGATCTCTGCATGTGTGGTTCCCACCGTGAAGCATGGAGGAGGAGGTGTGATGGTGTGGGGGTGCTTTGCAGGTGACACTGTTAGTGATTTATTTAGAATTCAAGGGACACTTAACCAGCATGGCTACCACAGCATTATGCAGTGATACGCCATCCCATCTGATTTTCGCTTAGTGGGACTATCATTTGTTTTTCAACAGGACAATGACCCAACGCACCTACAGGCTGTGCAAGGGCTATTTGACCAAGAAGGAGAGTGATGGAGGGCTGCACCAGATGACCTGGCCTCTACAATCACTCGACATCAACCCAATTGAGATGCTTTGGGATGAGTTGGACCGCAGAGTTTTAGGAAAAGCAGTCAACAGGTGCTCAGCATATGTGGGAACTCTTTCAAGAATTTTGGAAAGGCATTCCAAGTGAAGCTGGTTGAGAGAATCCCAAGAGTGTGCAAAGCTGTCATCAAGGCAAAGGGTGGCTACTTTGGAGAATCTCAAATATAAAACATATTTTGATTTGTTTAAGTTTTTTTGGTTACTACATGATTCCATATGTGTTATTCCATAGCTTTGATGTCTTCACTAATATTCTACAATGTAGAAAATGGTAAAAATAAAGAAAAACCCTTGAATGAGCAGGTGTGTCCAAACTTGTCACTGGTACTGTATGTGTCAGCCTACTAATTATAAAAATGCTAAATAGGCCCTATTATATTAAAACATTTAAATCAAGTTCACTAGCCTGTAATTGTAACTTTGTAGGCTGCATGTCCTGCACCAGCATTGGATGTTCTCTCCCAGCTTCATGGTTTGAACAAGGTCTGTAATTCCAGTCCACTTAATACAGTATAATACAATATTAGATTAGGCTACTGGAGCTTGTTTAATTTATTTACCTAAGAGAGCATAGCTACATCTATGGGCCTTTATGTTTTTCTGTCGTGCATAACGTGCGGTACCCTATATATCATAGCTATGTATTTGATAACAGCACAATTATTTGGCCTTTTTTGGGCTTGAGATCATAAAATGTCTTTTAATATATGGCTCATCAGGGTCAGGTAGCATCAGGCTTGAATTTTCATGCCATTCAAAGATCTAATAAAATCCAGATATATTTATGATTTATATAATTTAGAAAGGCACTTCTGGTTTTGGTGGGAAATACCGGGTTACCCAGGAATAAATTTATTTAATCTCAGGATGGAACATTTGTAAAATATCAGGAAAATATTCAACCCTAGTCGTAACCAAATATTACCAAATTATCCATTACAAAATGGACTGTGTGAACATCAATCTTGAGGTTGGAATGGTCATACAGATAACACATGGGATATATACAGCATTTAAGTGGTTGGTTTGGTATGTCTACAATTCATTTGGGTGGTGCTAACATCAAGAAACGTTCTAGACCAGGGTCGCTTATTGGTTTTAGTCCTTCTAATCAAGGTTAGGATAGCAGGTCTATAGGGAAAACTAATTCTAGATCAACACAGGCTCTTTCTCTCTGGAGCATTTACAAAACCCACTCCAAAGCTCTTCTTTTGAAGCAGCCAGTTGGCTGCAGATACTTGATATGGGTACAGAGTCGCAAGGCTCCCCTGAAAGCCACAACGTATTGATCCCCATGAATAATATAGGACAGCTTTGAGGCCAGTTGATGTTGAAAGGTCCGGGCTACCTCTCCGAGCAAATTACATCCTCACTGATCCATGACTGAACTCCGATCAGATATTTAGATGAATATGTCAATTCAATTCAATTGTTTTTTTTTCGACCAGATTGTTTGTTTTTCTTGGGTGGCAGATCTGAATTGTTGTTTTCGTGTCGGGTTGATGTGTCTCAATAGTTTTGCTGGTTCGTTCAACCCTGATGGATACAGAAAAGACTGGAAAAACAATTTTGACAACAGTCTAATAAACTTTTATCCTCCAGTTATGGTGCTGGAGAAAATGTTTCCTCAAATGGAAGGACACGTTTCCTTTAAGGCTGTCAGGTGTTTTTATTGAAGTTCACTGACCGCTTTTTCTTCTTCCACTTCTTCACACATTCCGGACATCACTGACTGCACTGGTGTCAGTCTTTGCCTATACAGTATAATTGCCTTCTGAAGGTTTCAGCTTCCCTCTCACCTTAAGGGTCAATGTCACACAAACGTGAACTTGTGAACAATCACAACACCAGGGCCACGCTTGAACATGCACATTGATACCTGCCCTCTGCTTTCTATGTGGCAGCACCGAGGAGTAAGGATGTGCTCACAGCCTCTCTACCCCCTCTTTCTCTCCCCCTCGTTCATTCATTCACTCTCTCCCCTCCCTTCTCTCTCCCTCTCTTATATCCACACACACACACACACACAAGATCCCTATGGTGACAAAGCCGCCGGTACAGCAATGTAATTTGCTCTCACTTGAGCAAAAACAGCATGCTTCGCATTCACCTGACAGATGCCGGGAGTTTGAGCATGCAACACTCAAATAAAAAGAGACAGGCATTTATAAAGCCTATATATTTAAAAGCGAATCTCCCTAAGTAAAAATGATACAGGGTGCCAATCATGCCAAGGCAGATGGGGATACAGAGGGGGAGGAGGGAAACAGAAAACACTTTTTCTAACGAGAAGTCGAGGCTTCACATCACACATGCGACTCTTCTCCCAGGGCAGGAGGCTGTGTTCCCGCCTCTCTGGCTCTCCCGACACTTTGCCTTAGTTAATTGCTCCGGTTACGGGCTGAATAGGATTGGTATTCTGCCAGGGCGTCGGAAAACAGATGGTGTTTAAGTAAAATATTATTAACACCTCCCTGCATTCTGAGATGCCGTGCCTGGGCGCAGACGAAGCAGGTGAAACACTGATTTCCATAATGGAATCAAAGTGCTTACACAAATTGGGACGAGCTTCCAACAGTTTCGGACTTCTTTTTTTTCTTCACATTTTGTCTTTGATTCTTTTCCCCTCCCATTTATTATTTTGTTCTTTTATCTTAATCCCTGGTTATGATTATTCATAGCATGTTGTTGTTGAGATGTGTTTGTGTGTGATTAAGGATTCGGTTTATCAGATATGGCTGGCCCCCCACTGCTGGTGGTCTGACACAGCCAGTGATGGTTGGCGACAGCCTCCATGGTGGGCCCATCTGTCTTCACGTTTGAAAACGGTTTTCTTTTTTTTTGACATGCCATTTTATGCCATGTTAAGAGCAGCTTGTGGCTTACACACCAATGAATTAGACAGACTTCTAAAAAAGATATACATTTTTGAAACCGTCGTTTAAATACACTGAGTTTACTAACCGTTAAGAACACTCTTTCCATGAAATAGACTGACCGAGGGGAATCCAGGTGAAAGCTATGATCCCTTATTGATGTCACCTCAATCAGCGAAGATGAATGGGAGGAGAGGACAGGTTGAAGAAGGATTTTTAAGCCTTGAGACAATTGAGATATGGATGTGTGCCATTCAGAGGGTGAATGGACAAGACAAAAGTTGTAAGTGCCTTTGAACGGGGTATGGTAGTAGGTGCCAGGCACACCGGTCAAGATCTGCAACGCTGCTGGGGTTTTCACGCTCAACAGTTTCTCAGTTATATCAAGAATGGTCCACCACCCAAAGGACATCCAGCCAACTTGACACATTTGTGGTAAGCATTGGAGTCAACATGGACCAGCATCCCTGTGGAACTCTTTCGACACCTTGCAGCCCATGCCCTGACAAATTGAGGCTGTTCTGAGGGCAAAAAAGGGTCCAACTCAATATTAGGAATGTTTTTTTTCACTCAGTGTATATGCTGTAAATTGAACTGCGGACCTTTTCCAGAATCTTCTAAGATGTTGCCCTACAATGACAGGTCTCTCTTTAAAATGAAAATATTACAAAAAGCTGCAGTACATTGTTTCCCTGAACAAGAACGAATTGAAAGTTTCATTCAACAAAGGAAGGAAAAATAACTTCTCCAAAGAGACATTCTAAGAAACCCCAGCATTTTGGAGAATGCACATTCAACGAAGCTCAAATATGCGTTGAAACGCTTTGAAATATATATAACAGCCTATCTAAGAGAAACTGTAAAGGCATTTTTCTGCCAGATGGTAGAGAAGGCGTTGGAGAGAGGGGTGAGAGGAGAGGGGGATGAGAGAGGCCAACTAGACGGCACTAGAGAAGAGTGTGAGATAAGAAAAGGAGAACACTGACCAGAGAGAATTAAAGCTAGCTGTGAACATGGTGGATGAGAAGAGGGTCCTTTCGATGACAGAGCTGTAAAAGAGAGAAAGAAAGAGTGGATATGTTCTGAACTCAAACGTGTACAAAATGCAGCAAGTCAAGTCCCGTCGTCTCACATCCTATTTGTCACTTCCAGGTCTCCATAGCCTTAGAACGGGAGATTACTGACCTGACCTGTCCTCCACATCCCTGCAGACTCATCCAGTTTTCTACACCCTTCACCCCTCTCTCAAATCCCGACCTCCCTACCCCCACAGGAAAGCCTGCACGATTTTATTTGTCACATGCTTCGTAAACAACAGGAGTAGACTAACAGTGAAATTCTTACTTACGGGCAAGGTTAGGTAGGTTACTTTCTAAATGTAATCTTTAATAATCAAATGGGTAAACAGCACCAGTCAAAAGTTTGGACTCACCAACTCATTCAAGGGTTTTTCTTTATTTTTTTTTTTACAATTTTCTACATTGTATAATAATAGTGAAGACATCAACACGATGAAATAACACATATGGAATCATGTAGTAACCAAAAAAGTGTAAAACAAATCTAAATGTATTTTGTATTTGAGATTCTTCAAAGTAGCCACCCATTGCCTTGATGACAGCTTTGCACACTCTTGGCATTCTCTCAACCAGCTTCACTTGGAATGCCTTTCCAACAGTCTTGAAGGAGTTCCTATATATGCTGAGCATTGGTTGCTGTTCCTTCACTCTGCGGTCCAACTCATCCCTAACCATCTCAATTGGATTGAGGTTGGGTGATTGTAGAGGCCAGGTCATCTGATGCAGCACTCAATCACTCTCCTACTTGGTAAAATAACCCTTACACAGCCTGGTGGTGTGTTTTGGATCATTGTCATGTTGAAAAACAAATGATAGTCCCACTAAGCGCAAACCACATGGGACTGCGTATCGCTGCAGAATGCTGTGGTAGCCATGCTGGTTAAGTGTGCCTTGAATTCTAAATCAATCACTGACAGTGTCACCAGCAAAGCACCCCCACACAAATCACACCTCCTCCTCCATGCTTCACAGTGGGAACTACACATGCGGAGATCATCCGTTCACCTACTCTGCATCTAACAAAGACACGGCGGTTGGAACCAAAAATCTCCAATTTGGACTCCTCAGACCAAAGGACAGATTTCCATCAGTCCTAATGTCCATTACTCATGTTTCTTGGCCCACGCAAGTCTCTTCTTCTTATTGGTGTCCATTAGTAGTAGTTTCTTTGCAGCAATTCGACCATGAGTGCCTGATTCACAGTTGATGTTGAGAAGTGTCTGTTACTTGAACTCTGTGAAGCATTTATTTGCGTTGTAATTTCTGAGGCTGGTAACTCAAATTAACTTATCCTCTGCAGCAGAGGTAACTCTGGGTCTTCCTTTCCTGTGGTGGTCCTTATGAGACCCAGTTTCATCATAGCACTTGAAGATACTTTAAAGTTCTTGAAATGTTCCAGATTGACTGACCTTCATGTCTTAAAGTAATGATGGGCTGTCATTTCTCTTAGATTATTTGAGCTGTTCTTGCCATAATATGGACTTGATCTTTTACCAAATAGGGCAATGTTCTGTATACCACCCCTACCTTGTCACAACACAAAACACATTAAGAATGAAATCAATTCCACAAATAAACTTTTAAGAAGGCACACCTGTTAATTGAAATGCATTCCAGATGACAACCTCATGAAGCTGGTTGAGAGAATGCCAAGAGTGTGCAAAAGCTGTCATCAAGGCAAAGTTCAATTTGTTTAACACGTCTTTGGTTACTACATGATTCCATACGTGTTATTTCATAGTTTCGATGTCTTCACTATTATTCAACATTGTAGAAAATAGTAAAAATAAAGAAAAACTCTGGAATTAGTAGGTGTGTCCAAACTTTTGACTGGTACTGTATTTAATTAATTTATAAGTCCAAAAATGGATGTAGCACCTACAGATTGCCCCTTTAATTAGATTGAGCAGTAAAAGCACCACTCGTGGTATTCTTAAATTAAAGTTGTTTTTGACAGTATGGAGCACAACACCACAGAGGAGTAAAGGCGGTAGGAGCATTTTGTATTATTCTGTATGCAAATCTGTCACACTCCATTTAGTATATGTTTTGTATGGTATGTATTAATTTGTGAATGTCGAACAAATTCGCAAAATGTACAATATGTTATGAATTCCAATTTGTTGTGGCTAATGTTAGCTAGGTAGCTAATGCTAATTTAGCTAGCTGGCTAACATTAGCTAGGACAGGGATTAGGGTTAGGGGCTATGGTTAAATTAAGCTACAAGATATCAATCAGTTGAGGAGAGTAACTTCCACCTGATAACAACAACAGCATGGTAACTCCCAGCTCAGAGTCGTATCCTGAAGAAACCTACAGCTCAAGCGGCAGACGCAACATGATTCCGGTGTTAATCCCGGAATGAATATGATTGCACTCTGGGTTCAGGTGGTGCGTTTCCTCTCACAGTTTACAGTACGTACGGGAGTGGGAGCGTTACCCTGGAGACCGCTCGTAAAAGCCCAGGTGAAGATGCTTCTTGGTGCAACCTTGACTATTGAGAAAAGGCCCAACTCTCTGTACTTTCATTTTGCCTTGATACATTCTCGTACAAATCTGTCGTTCTGCCCCTGAACAGGCAGTTAACCCACTGTTCCTAGGCAGTCATTGAAAATAAGAATTTGTTCTTAACTGACTTGCCTGGTTAAATAAAGGTAAAAATAAAAAAAATAATGTTCTGTGTTATGGATCTAAATGAATGTGCTTGTTTAGATACACACAATAATCAGGCTAAGAGTACGTGTGTGTGGGTGCAAGTTTCTCTTTCTGTTAGATTGTATGCATGCGGGCGTGCGTGCGTGCATGAATGTGTGTGTGCATTCCAGCCTGCTTGCATTCCTGTCTGCGTACATGTGTGTGTGCAGATCTGCATGCATATGGGTGCTCTCTCACTCTCTCTCCCAGGGGAGCCTCCCTCTGAGTTCTCAGGAGGCTGGACAACTTGCTGTGTGCCAGGCGGGCTCACCTCCGGGGGTCAATACCAATCCGTCCCATTATGCAAACAGGAATCGGGCTCATCCCAGCGTGAGGGGGGCAGACATGCCATACCACCTCCTCTGTTTTAATTGAGAGGGGAACATATTGCACAGTCACACCTCTTCAACAGTACCTCCCCACCACGGGCTTCTCTCAAAGGCAACATCTGTGGTTTGTTTGTTATTGTTGTTTGTCGGGAATAGAAGGAGTCTTTACACCTGCCATTCATTATGTCATCAGTTATTTTGGGAAACATTGGTGCTTTACTATACATACGTACAGTTGAAGTCGGAAGTTTACATACACTTAGGTTGGAGTGGTTATTCAACCACTCCACAAATGTTGTGTTAACAAACTATAGTTTTGGCAAGTCGGTTAGAACATCTCCTTTGTGCATGACACAACTCATTTATCCAACAATTGTTTAAAAACAAATTATCACAATTCCAGTGGGTCAGAAGTTACATACACTATGTTGACTGTGCCTTTAAACAGCTTGGAGAATTCCAGAAAATTATGTCATGGCTTTAGTAGCTTCTGATAGGCTAATTGACATAATTTCAGTCAATTGGAAGTGTACCTGTGGATGTATTTCAAGGCCTACCTTCAAACTCAGTGCCTCTTTGCTTGACATCATGGGAAAATCAAAAGAAATCAGCCAAAACCTCAGAAAAAAACATTGTAGACCTCCACAAGTCTGGTTCATCCTTGGGAGCAATTTCCAAATGGCTGAAGGTACCACGTACATCTGTATAAACAATAATACGCAAGTATAAACAACATGGGACCAGCCGTCATAACGCTCCGGAAGGAGACACGTTCTGTCTCCTAGAGATTAATGTACTTTGGTGCGAAAAGTACAAATCAATCCTAGAACAACACCAAAGGACCTTGTGAAGATGCTGGAGGAAACAGGTACAAAAGTATCTTCATCCACAGTAAAACGAGTCCATAACCTAAAAGGCCACTCAGCAAGGAAGAAGCAACTGCTCCAAAACCGCCATAAAAAAGCCAGACTACAGTTTGCAAATGCACATGGGGACAAAGATCGTACTTTTTGGAGAAATGTCCTCTGGTCTGATGAAACAAAAATAGAACTGTTTGGCCATAATGACCATCGTTATGTTTGGAGGAAAAAGGGGGAGGCTTGCAAGCCGAAGGACACCATCCCAACCGTGAAGCTTGGGGGTGGCAGCATCATGTTGTGGGGGTGCTTTGTTTCTGGAGGGGAGGGACTGGTGCACTTCACAAAATAGATGGCATCATGAGGGAGGGAAATTATGTGGATATATTGAAGCAACTTCTCAAATGGGTCTTCCATATGGACAATACTTCCAAAGTTGTGACAAAATGGCTCTAGGACAACAAAGGCAAGGTATTGGAGTGGCCATGACAAAGCCCTGACCTCAATCCCATAGAAAATTTGCGGGAAGAACTGAAAAAGCATGTGCGAGCAAGGAGGCCTACAAACCTGACTCGGTTACGCCAGCTCTGTCAGGAGGAATGGGCCAAAATTCACCCAACTTATTGTGGGAAGCTTGTGGAAGGCTACCTGAAACGTTTGACCCAAGTTAAACTATTTAAAGTCAATGCTACCAAATACTAATTGAGTGTATGTAAATGAAAGCTGAAAGAAATTATTCTCTCTACTCTTATTCTGACATTTCACATTCTTAAAATAAAGTGGTGGTCCTAAAACAGTTAATTTTACTAAGATTGAATGTCAGGAATTGTGAAAACGGAGATTAAATGTATTTCGCTAAGGTGTTTGTAAACCTCAGACTTCAACTGAATAAATATGGAACGGTAAAAAGTGAGAACAGAGGAAATTGGGGAGATGGAGATTGAACCCTGGTCTCCGTTGGGGATGCACACATGCGCTTGGAATGTTATCCACTTGACCATGGCTCTGCACAATTTGGGCTCTTCTTGACGTATTCCAGATGTAAATGCATGAGATGTTATCACTGATTGACAAGTCTATGGTCAATAGTCTTGGATGACTATTGTGAAAACGGACATGGTACTACACTGTAAATCTGCATATACTCTGATCAAAGTGTGATAATGTGGGTAAGACCATTCCATTGGTACTCACAGATAATACCGTTTACAAAGCCATGGGAAACATGTGTGACCTCTTCCTCATATTGTCAACAGTGGGTGATAATTCATCAGTCTTAAAACGTCTGCATTGGGAGCTCTTCTGTAGCACAAACTGAACTTGACCTTTAGGGTCACATGACATAAGGGGGCTGCAACTTGCTCAGACAAAGATGTCCTCTCATCTGATGACAGAACACAGAGAGAGATCACCCAGCTAGCACATATCGTTCTGAGAAACATATGTTTCTTAGTGTTTGGTGAGAGCGTGGTTGTCCTATGTTTATTTAGCATACAACCTTCCTACAACTTTCTGGGAATGGTGCAGGATAGTTGCTTGGTTTTGGAACATTACTTTAACAGAACGTCTCCTAAAAGTTCAAACATGGTTCATTTCATTTACATTTGGGCAATGTTCTAGGAACATTATCAACTGGTTTGACATTGGGAATGTTCTCAAATAGTTCAGAGAACATTAAGAAACAACTTTCTTTTGTGGGAATTTCAGTACTTCAGCATAACGTTTCCTGCAGGTTTCCTCAAGGTTCTCTATAAAGTCATGTTCTCAAATTGTTCCTAGAACGTTAAAACTTTCCATAAAAACCACAAGAAAACGTTAGTAACGTTCAGAGAACGTTCTAAGAATTTTATTCAAAAACATTCTGTTCTCAGCGTCAACAAAACTCTCTCTTGCCTCTATCTTGTAAAGTGTGGTCAGGTGTGTTGGCACGCACACTAATTGGCCACACTTGATCATAGAGAGTGACTGTTTCCTTTGAAATTGGGTCTGAATATACTCAAATTAACAGCTTTGTATGCCCCCCAAAAAATGGCATGCTACCTCCATCCTGGTGCTGTAGTGGACTAATTCCATGTATAGATCACAGAAGATTATAGGTTTATAGACACTAATGCCATGTCTCAATAAACTGTTTATGTTTGCATGATTAATGCCTAAAGAAATACATTTTCATGCGTCTTATCTGTGTTTGGAGTTCAAAAAGTTTAACTAAAATAAGCTAGCAGTGTTATTAAAGGTTTTATTGAAAATGGGCCCCCCTGGATAGCAGATCCACAACCGAGTTGAAGCAACCAGGAACATGCACCACCTGGAGTGAGAGCAAATGCACACTGCTCCAAAGCTGAGTCCCCCCCTGTCTGTTGATGTATGCCACCATCGTAATGTTGTCGGATCTAACCAGCATGACTCGACAAATGTGTGAGGAGGCGCCTGAGCGCCAAGTACACCATCAGAAGTTCTAGGTAATTGGTATGCGGGGTACTCTGTGACACCATCCATACTTTCCAAATTGAGTAATCCTCGTACAGCGTGCCCCACCCTTGGTGGGACGCGTCTGTAGTGACCACCCTGCGGGACAATATCTGGCCCATGAGAACCCCTGACAGCAGCTGGGGATCCCTCCATTGGGCCAGTGCCCAAAGGCATGTCAGGGACACCTGAATTGACCACTTTAAGTGACAAAATGCATCCAAGCACCCAGCGCTGGAACAGCTGCATCAATAATATTCCCAGGAGAATGACCACTATCATAGAGGCCATTATCCCGAGTAGAAATTGTGAAAACGTACTGTGTGCCCCAACTGAAATTGGGCCAAGCAGAGTTGGAACCCGGACACCCTCTCCGGAGAAAGACTTGTGCGTAAATCGTGCTTTTCTAACTTGAGACCCAGGAATGGAATACGCTGCAATGGGGTTAGACATTTATTTTTATGGTATACAAACCTAGAGATTGAACATTGGACATCAGCCTGGATGTGTGAAAGACCTCTTGTTCCCTTGACTCTGCTGCTATCAGCCAATCTTCCAGATAGGTCAGCACCCTCAGTCCCTGGCTCTCATGGGTGCCAGTGCTACCTCCACCAGTTTTTGAAAAGATGCAATGTGAGAGGGACAAGGCGAACAGGTGTACCAAAAACTCGTAGGCTATTTCCTCGCAATGGAACCAATTTCTGCGACTCAGGTACATAGGCACATGAAAGTACGCATCCTTTAGGTCGATGGTGGTGAACCACGGACTATACCGGACTATTGCCGGGATGCACAGACTATACCAGCTGCTGATTTGTGAGCATCTTGAATTTGCGAACTCTGAGATGTTTGTTTAGGGGATGCATGTCTAGAATGGGACATAAGCCCTTGTCCCTTTTCAGAAACCAGGAAATACCAGCTGTACCAACCGTCCTGGGCTTCGGATAGATGAACCACTCGTATTGCCTGTTTCTGGAGCAGAGAGGATATTTCCTCCCTTAGCACTACCACTGAGGCCAGGGGAACAGTTGACATGATGAATCCGCAAAAACGTGGGGGGCCTACAATGAATTGTAGCCTATACTCTGACGTTACTCTTCGCATTACCCAGGGCGATACTGGTCAGCGCAGGCAGCGAGTCTCCCATAAAGCACCACCAAACTTGACAACCTTCTGTCTGAATGTGGAGGGACTATTTGCTTTATTGAACTCACATGAGGAATACACAACACTCTTGAAACCCTCCAGGGCTGAGCTGAACAACTCCATGAGAGAAATCAGCTCATTGACGTACATCTATCTGTCTGTTACAGGCTTTGTTTTTTTCTTTTATATTTCGAAGTTGGACGTTAGCACGTGGGGTGCACAGATTGGTTTCACCTCATGTTTATCACTTGAGCTGGCTTGTCCATCTCGTTAGTCTGAAAGTGTTTCACCTGTGCTGGCCCAGATGATTTTTAAGGCTGGCCAAGTGCTCAACTTGTCTTGAGAGATGTGGAGGGTTAACACCTTGAATTGGCGCTCCTTGTTTGATGTCTATAAAAAACATTCTTCATCTGATCTTCCCTGTTTTCATTTTGCGCCACTTTTTGGAATGCTTCCTGTCTAAGTTTGGTGTGGGTTTACATTTTTTTCTTGGGCAGATTTAGTGGGCGCTAATGGTGGGTGTCTTTTAGGTCTCTGTTATTGTTAGTCAATTTTCAGTGGACACCGCCATGAGTTTCTTTCAGAACCCCTCCTAAAACCGTACCGGATTCATTTTGCTTGTTGTCAGTGACTTTGTTCAATCCCCCTTCTGTTTGAGCGACCATGTTTGGCTTTCTTGCAGGGGAACGTGACACCCTCTCCGGCACCTGCGAAAGCGTCAACCAAAGATGACACTGTGCCATTACAGTAGATGCCATGCTTATTTTGAGCACCGAGACATGTGTAGAATGTGTAGAACCCATGCAGCATCAGCTGAATGCGGGTTGGACCAGGTTGTTGTCAATTCTTAGATTAACCTTTTCACCTGTGAGTTCCAAATATCTCTAACGGTCGCCCCAGTGTGAGTTGTTTTATGCACGTGATGTCAGAATGCACTCACTGTTCCAAAATGTGATTGTTAACCCAACAGGACAGTTAACCCACGCTGCCCTCAAACCTAGGCACGCTGCCTGCTAATTATCTATAGGCTATGTTTGAATTTGTCAATTTCAAATTATTTTCTAACAAGTTTTATTTTCAAACAACCATTTGAATTGAGGTGTGTTCCGCCGCCTTATTAATTCATATAGAAGTAGTCTATAGTTTCACTGTGGCGGACAATTTACATTTGAGGCATTAGTGAGCTTGACAAAGTTCCCTCTTCGACAAGACAAGCACAAGCCAAACTTTTTCCTACCTGGCATATTGTCTGTCCGGTGCCGGCCTCGCCTTCACTACTACTAATAACTTTGGACATGTGTGCATTCCTATCAAAGTGCATGCCTTATTACGTTATTATAGTTTCTATATATCGTGTTGTTTCTACTGTAGCACGCCGTATGTATGGAGCATAATGTATTTACTATTTTATTTTCAAGTACTGGTGACAAATCATGCATTCCGATTCTTGCCTAGATTGTAATGGACACATGATGTGTGTGAAATACTTTTTTGAAGGTTGTACTGATTAAAATGAGCTAATGCTAAGATAATTGCCAGCTATGTGTGGGACCATGTTTGTAGACGTCATACAATGCAATCTGGTTGTCACGTAAACGTCTTTCAGACCAAAGATGTTATAACAAAATGAGGTGAAGGGATGGTTCACTCGTCTTTCGAGTACACTTCCCGAAGTGAATGATGGTACTGTACACACCCCCTTCAACATGCATACTGCAAACAGACCCAACTCATCTTGTAACTTCTCATCTTTTTCGATTGATGTGAGAAAAAAAACAAATGGCGGCGAGCACAAACTACCCATCTTCAGATTACTTTAGATTTTAGAAAATGTTTTACTCAATTATTTCAATCTGGTGAGGTCACCTGTGATGTGATGAATTGGAAATAGTAATTGCTATTAGATAATCAATATTATGGTTTTTGTCAGCCGTGAGTTAGCTAAATATGACCACTTGTGTTAGGTCATTCTATTCTCAGTTAGTGCTATGACTAATGTAGCCTACATTTTCCGGTTTGGATGAGAATTATGATACGCTGTCTCTACTTCTGTGAATGTCTGAACATTGCAACCCAAAATAAACTGCTCAGTTTTTTCATTTGAACTGTGGCCAGTTCAAATGCTGACTGTTGCGTCAATCGTAACTGGAGGTTCTAAATACGGTAAGCATTCTAATCACACTGGTTTGAACATACACTGCAGGGACCACTGCAGGGACCACTGGGTTAAATCCATAAACAGGAGTAGGTGGTGCTTGACTGTGGTTTCACAGGGGCCATGTACTTCCCACAAACCTTGACGACATCTGCCGTGGGGGAGAATACGGCCACTTCACCTCCAAATGCATAGCCGTACTTCGGCACAGTTCGATGACCGATGCGTTGGATACTAGGTTTTCCCCTGCTACTACAGTAGCGCGAGGTGGTGGCTGTCCTGGAACTAAGTCTTCCTCGTCACCTGAGAAACCCCTGGAGCCATCCAGAAACACCAAGTTGTCATCCAAACCTGGGCCCTGTATGTAACCAGCCGTCTTACTGTCCCCTTGTTGGGACATTAGTTCCACCTGTTCTGACCACAGCCCCAATTCTCTCTTCGCTTCCTATACCTCGGTCCCAGTTGAGGTAGTGAGTCCTCAAGAATGCTACACGTCTTTCCAGAGACTTTTCCTGCAATGCACACACTAGCTGGTTAGAGCGAGTTCCAAGCCTAGACAAACTACACATTGTCGTGTCTCTGACTATGAATCATTTATGACATGCTATTTTATCAAATCGATTACCTAACGTTAAATTGATTATGTGATTGAATTAAATCATGCAACAATTAAACCATTAATAACCTTTGGGAACCACGGAAGTATTCAGTTATATAGAGCACTCCTGAATCCACTCTATTAAAGATCTGAAGATCTTTTATATCAATAGTCAATTATTAATCGTCACCTCGATCGGTCTCATTCTGATTATCATACAGTGCCTTGCGAAAGTATTCGGCCCCCTTGAACTTTGCGACCTTTTGCCACATTTCAGGCTTCAAACATAAAGATATAAAACTGTATTTTTTTGTGAAGAATCAACAACAAGTGGGACACAATCATGAAGTGGAACGACATTTATTGGATATTTCAAACTTTTTTAACAAATCAAAAACTGAAAAATTGGGCGTGCAAAATTATTCAGCCCCCTTAAGTTAATACTTTGTAGCGCCACCTTTTGCTGTGATTACAGCTGTAAGTCGCTTGGGGTATGTCTCTATCAGTTTTGCACATCGAGAGACTGAATTTTTTTCCCCATTCCTCCTTGCAAAACAGCTAGAGCTCAGTGAGGTTGGATGGAGAGCATTTGTGAACAGCAGTTTTCAGTTCTTTCCACAGATTCTCGATTGGATTCAGGTCTGGACTTTGACTTGGTCATTCTAACACCTGGATATGTTTATTTTTGAACCATTCCATTGTAGATTTTGCTTTATGTTTTGGATCATTGTCTTGTTGGAAGACAAATCTCCGTCCCAGTCTCAGGTCTTTTGCAGACTCCATCAGGTTTTCTTCCAGAATGGTCCTGTATTTGGCTCCATCCATCTTCCCATCAATTTTAACCATCTTCCCTGTCCCTGCTGAAGAAAAGCAGGCCAAAACCATGATGCTGCCACCACCATGTTTGACAGTGGGGATGGTGTGTTCAGCTGTGTTGCTTTTACGCCAAACATAACGTTTTGCATTGTTGCCAAAAAGTTCAATTTTGGTTTCATCTGACCAGAGCACCTTCTTCCACATGTTTGGTGTGTCTCCCAGGTGGCTTGTGGCAAACTTTAAACAACACTTTTTATGGATATCTTTAAGAAATGGCTTTCTTCTTGCCACTCTTCCATAAAGGCCAGATTTGTGCAATATACGACTGATTGTTGTCCTATGGACAGAGTCTCCCACCTCAGCTGTAGATCTCTGCAGTTCATCCAGAGTGATCATGGGCCTCTTGGCTGCATCTCTGATCAGTCTTCTCCTTGTATGAGCTGAAAGTTTAGAGGGACGGCCAGGTCTTGGTAGATTTGCAGTGGTCTGATACTCCTTCCATTTCAATATTATCGCTTGCACAGTGCTCCTTGGGATGTTTAAAGCTTGGGAAATCTTTTTGTATCCAAATCCGGCTTTAAACTTCTTCACAACAGTATCTCGGACCTGCCTAGTGTGTTCCTTGTTCTTCATGATGCTCTCTGCGCTTTTAACGGACCTCTGAGACTATCACAGTGCAGGTGCATTTATACGGAGACTTGATTACACACAGGTGGATTGTATTTATCATCATTAGTCATTTAGGTCAACATTGGATCATTCAGAGATCCTCACTGAACTTCTGGAGAGAGTTTGCTGCACTGAAAGTAAAGGGGCTGAATAATTTTGCACGCCCAATTTTTCAGTTTTTGATTTGTTAAAAAAGTTAGAAATATCCAATAAATGTCGTTCCACTTCATGATTGTGTCCCACTTGTTGTTGATTCTTCACAAAAAAATACAGTTTTATATCTTTATGTTTGAAGCCTGAAATGTGGCAAAAGGTCGCAAAGTTCAAGGGTGCCGAATACTTTCGCAAGGCACTGTAAGTACTTGATTATCTACACGAACCCTAGCTAAGAAGTTAAATCAGCAATACACAAATTGGCTTAATTATTTATTTACTAAATATCTAAACAATCACACAGAATTACATATATATATATACACAGGATAGATCATACATTGACTACGAATCATGTCATGAAAAGCCCCTAGTGGGCTAACCCAATATGATGGCTGGTTACACAAAGGAAGGGTGTTGGGTTTGAAAGAAAGAGCGGGATGACTGAGGGACAAAGGGATTGGGTCTCTGTCAGACCTTGAGAAGCTATGCTACCGTAAATACAGAATCTTATGCATTCTAATAACAGCCCATTTGGAAATGGTAAATGCAAGATATATATTTACTCATATATATATATTTTTATATATATATATATTTACTTATATTTACTGAGCTGTGCTTCGATAGATGGGTTGAAGTTGGAAGACTGGTTTGCCCAGCAGAGATAGCCATTGTCCTTTGAAGAATCTTTCTGGTCGTAGTGTTGTAGAGAGGATACGTTAAAGTACCTTGTCGTTCTTAGGAGACTGTATGTCGTTTCCTAGGCCACGTACGTTTACAGCTGCAGCTTGATAACTCGACTTCTAGGAGGTATTACTTCTTCTTTAGTGAATAATCGTTCAAAGTTCATACCAAGTTGCCATGATCAGCTCGCGCTATATTATGGCTGGTCTAGTCGAAATTCATCATTCCAGCATGGTGATCACCTCCACGTTGAACTTCCACCTCCACGTTGAACCTTTTAACGTTAGGACAGCAGTCCTAACATTTCTGGAACTCAATGTTAATTTCGTTAGGATGTAGTTGAAATTAGCCCTTTTAAACGTACAGACACCAGTCCTCACGTCATCGGGAACTGAGGTTGACTTCCGTCAACGGGCTTTTGTACTGGGGGAGAGAAGATTCATAGTTCTCAACCAATGTCTGTTCACTTGGGTGTGGCCACTGACTGGGCCTACGTTTTACTATATAACACTTCTCTTATTTAGGAGGCTAAAATTACATTTCATCTTTTCAAATAGTTTCATATTTAAACATTTAAATTGCACAACAATTCCGTGTGAATCTGATAACAAGAATGTGTAGACTTCCCAAGATACAATTTGTCATCCTATCATCAGATATAATGTCCCAGACACCAACTGATCTGACATCATATTCTTTAAGTACCAACGGACACTTTCAATTGGTTGAGAAAGGGAAATATTGTTTCATTCCCCAACCTTTTGATGTTACCATACATTCTCTATGTTAACAAAGGGTTTTCCAAGAGTCCATTCTGTAGAGTGGAGAGAAAAGCGGGAAAGGTATTTATGGGGGGGGGGGGGGGGTCATAAACCTCACCCAACAGGGCAATGTCATGACAACATAAATCGTGAGTGTCTTTCAGAGAAACACTATAACCACATGACTGGGACTATAATCGCATGCCTGGGAGCATGATCGTGACCCCGAACGCGGTATAGCCATCGTTGTTTGGTTGCTTACTTAGCCATCTTACTCGTTGCGCTAGCAAATTTGAAGAATAACTCATTGTTTGATTAGGAAACTTATGAGAACAAGTACTAACTTCAGCACACAATGTCCAGGGGTGAGCTCACTCTACCACTATGGGACAGTTTAGTTGGCGCAAAGTAAGACAAACACATTTTTCAATTGTTTGTTTTAGTAGCGTGAATCGTTCCTGTTCACACCGAGGTGAAGAGTGGAATAATTGACGGAATGAATCTGAGCCTTATACTTATCACCTGTGGAAGGTGGGTCTTCCAGAGAGGCGCAGATTTCATTGGCCTCGTCAGGCGTCATGGTAGATCCTTCTACCGAAGTCACGAGAGTTAGACTCAGCATAGTATGTTGTACTGCCGGAAGGGGAACTTTCTGTTTTACCAATCAGGAAAAGTAAGGCTTTGTTCCCACAACCAGTGTGAAACCAAAAAACACGTTCCCACAACTTCCAAGGAACCAAATATGCTAGCTGGGCAGCGAGAAGGTGGTCATCAGAGACTCCATATGGTAGACCATCTAAGGGAGAGAGAGGCGGGGGATACTGGGGCAGTCTGTGCTGTCTCTCTGTTAGAGGAGAAACAAAGATGTCCGTTTCCCACTGCATCTCTGAGTGATTGATGCCCTTATCCCACCCAGTGGGGATAAGTAGGCAATATTAGCATCCTGTCTTCAACACCAACGAGCACAGTCAGAGATCAGGATATGAGGAGCAAACGTGACAAATGAATAGCAAAGTGTGTGAGGGAAAGAGATTGGAGGGAGAGATGGGGAGAAAGGAACCCCAAATAATCTATCTGTCAGAAAGGTGCTTTGCTGCCGTATACAAAGGAGGGAGACTAGCGGGAGGAGGTTAGTGTCAAAAGAGGGGAAGCGAGAGGAAATTACAACAAAGGGAGACGGTTGCTGTGGGAAAAGTTTTAGCATAAAGAGATTCCCTGTTGTTTCTCTATTCATGCATTCATGAAGTGTTTTACATAGAATGCCCTTTTTCACGGAAGCCCCATCACTTTGATTTGACATGCAGTGTAGAAAGTGGCTAAAATAGGCAAAACGCTGAGGGGGGGTTTACCTAGCCCACCTCTGTGTGGGTAAACCAGTGATAGAAAGAAGGAGGTACGCTAGCTAGAGCCACACTTCACTTCCATTTTTCAACACAGGAGGAGGAAATGACCTGGAATTGGTTTAAACTTGGAGACGTGGGAGGAGGCTGATCATTGTACACTGAACAGAAATATAAACGCAACGTGTAAAGTCTTGTTCCCATGTTTGTTGAGCTGAAATAAAAGATCCCAGAAAATGTCCACACGCCTAAAAAGCGCTCATTTTCTGCACAGTTTTGTTTACGTCCCTGTTAGTGAGAATTTCTCCTTTGCAAAGATAATCCGTCCACCTTGACAGGTGTGGCATATCAATAAGCTGATTAAACAGCATTGTCATTACACAGGTGTGGACAATAAAATTACAAACTAATATGTGCAGTTTTTTCACAACACAATGCCACAGATGTCTCCAGTTTTGAGGGAGTTTGTAATAGGCATGCTGACTTGCAGCATGCAGCAATGTCCACCAGAGTTGTTGCCAGAGAATGTAATATTAATTTTTCTACCATAGCCGCCACCAACGTAATTTTTTATAATTTGGCAGTATGTCCAACCGGCCTCACAACCGCAGACCACGTGTATGGTGTTGTGTGGGCAAGTTGTTTGCTGATGTCAACGTTGTGAACAGAGTGCCCCATAGTGGCAGTGGGGTTATAGTATAGGCAGGCATAAGCTATGGACAACAAACACAATTGCATTTTATGTATGGCAATTTGAATGCACAGAGATACCGTGACAAGATCCTGAGGCCCATTGTTGTGCCATTCATCTGTTGCCATCACCTCATGTTTCAGCATGACAATGCACAGCCCCTTGTCACAAGGATCTGTACATAATTCCTGGAAGCTGAAAATGTCCCAGTTCTTCCATGGCCAGACATGTCAACCATTGAGCCTGTTTGGGATACTTTGGATGAACGTGTACGACAGCGTGTTCCAGTTCCTGCCAATATCCAGCAACATTGAAGAGGAGTGGGATAACATTCAACAAGCCACAATCAACAGCCTGATCAACTCTATTCAAAGGAGATGTGTATTGCTGCATGAGGCTATAGTGGTCACACCAGATACTGACTGGTTTTCTGTTCCACTCCTGTACCATTTTTATGTGCCACGGAATCGGTAAATGGAAAATCTCCTCAACTATTTTGCAAACTGCATTGTGCAGCTGTCAATTTTTTGGTGTAGGTAGACCTTACAGTGAAATGCTTACTTACAGGTTCTAACCAATAGTGCAAAAAAGGTGTTAGGTGAACAATAGGTAAGTAAAGAAATAAAACAACAGTAAAAAGACAGGCTATATACAGTAGCGAGGCTATAAATGTAGCAAGGCTACATACAGACACCGGTTAGTCAGGCTGATTGAGGTAGTAGGTACATGTAGATATGGTTAAAGTGACTATGCATATATGATGAACAGAGAGTAGCAGTAGCGTAAAAGAAGGGTTGGCGGGTGGTGGGTGGCGGGACACAATGCAGACAGCCCGGTTAGCCAATGTGCGGGAGCACTGGTTGGTCGGCCCAAATGAGGCAGTATGTACATGGAAGTATGGTTAAAGTGACTATGCATATATGATAAACAGAGTAGCAGCAGCGTAAAAAGAGGGGTTGCCTCTTTAAAAAAAATTGTCCGGGTAGCCATTTGGTTACCTGTTCATGAGTCTTATGGCTTGCGGGTAAAGACTGTTGAGAACCCTTTTGTCCTAGACTTGGCACTCCGGTACCGCTTGCCATGCGTTAGTAGAGAGAACAGTCTATGACTGGGGTGGCTGGGGTCTTTGACAATTTTTAGGGCCTTCCTCTGACACCGCTTGGTGTAGAGGTCCTGGATGGCAGGCAGCTTAGCCCCAGTAATGTACTGGGCTGTACGCACTACCCTCTGTAGTGCCTTGCGGTCAGAGGCTGAGCAATTGCCGTACCAGGCAGTGATGCAACCAGTCAGGATGCTCTCGGTGTTGCAGCTGTAGTACCTTTTGAGGATCTCAGGACCCATGCCAAAAATTTTTAGTTGAGGGGGAATAGGCTTTGACGTGCCCTCTTAACGACTGTCTTGGTGTATTTTGACCATTCTAGTCTGCTGTTGATATGGACACCAAGGAACTTGAAGCTCTCAACCTGCTCCACCACAGCCCCGTCGATTTTCCTGTAGTCCGCAATCATCTCCTTAGTCTTGGTTACGTTGAGGGACAGGTTGTTATTCTGGCACCACCCGTCCAGGTCTCTGACCTCCTCCCTATAGGCTGTCTCGTCGTTGTCGGTGATCAGGCCTACCACTGTTGTGTCGTCAGCAAACTTAATGATGGTGTTGGAGTCGTGCCTGGCCATGCAGCCGTGGATGAACAGGGAGTACAGGAGTGGACTGAGCATGCACCCCTGTGGAGCTCCAGTGTTGAGGATCAGCGTGGCAGATGTATTGCTACCCACCCTCACCAATTGGGGGCGGCCCGCCAGGAAGTCCAGGATCCAGGTGCAGAGGAAGGTGTTTAGTCCCAGAATCCTTAGCTTAGTGATGCGCTTTGAGGGTACTATGGTGTTGAACGCTGTGCTGTAGTCAATGAATAGCATTGCTGCAGTCACTCGGTTGTAATTTTTCCATATTTTTGTTTACTGTATGTGTGACAACTCCACCAGTCCTATTGATGATATAATTGACAAAGGGTACTTAAAAAAAAAGAAATATGTTTTAGTTGAACCATAATGTTTGTTATAATATTTATGTATTTTCTTGTGGATTAAACTTAAATTGCAACCAGCTTTCTATTGCTTGTTTTAAAAATAGCGATATTTGGGAAATTATTTCATTTCCAAAAAACCCGAAAGTGAGAGGTTGCAATCTGAATGAAGGCAAAATGCCATTCTTGAACAGGGGTTGAGCCATTCTTATTAATCTGCTAGAGAACCAGTTCGGTTTTACGTATACATTTTGTATGACTGAAGCTTTTAGTGAGAGGCACAATGCTTTAATATCTAATAATTTCTGCCCTCCGAATTCATATTCATTATAAAAATAGGCCTGTTTAACTTAGTTTGGCTTGCGGTTCCAAATAAAGTGGAATATATTTTGCTCATATAATTAAAAAAACAAGTCATTTGGTGTAGGCAGGGCCATAAGTACAGTGCATTCGGAAAGTATTCAGACCTCTTTTTCCAAATTTTGTTACATTACAACCTTATTCAAAATTCATGAAATCGTTTTTTTTTCCATCAGTCTACACACAATATTACATTTACATAAGTATTCAGACACTTTACTTTGTTGAAGCACCTTTGGCATCGACTACAGCCCCGAGTCTTCTTGGGTATGACACTACAGGCTTGGCACGCCTGTATTTGGGGAATTTCTTCCATTCTCCTCTGCAGATCCTCTCAAGCTCTGTCAGGTTGGATGGGGAGCGTGGCTGCACAGCTATTTTCAGGTCTCTCCCGAGATGTTCAATTCCCGGCTATGGCTGGGCCTCTCAAGGACAATCAGAGTCTTGTCCTGAAGCCACTCCTGAGTTGACTTGGCTATACTTACGGTTGTTGTCCTGTTGGAAGGTGAACCTTAGTCCCAGTCTGAGGTCCTCATCATCAATCTCTCTGTAATTTTCTACGTTCATCTTTCCCTTGATCCGGGCTATTTTCCCAGTTGCTGCCGCTGAAGAACATCCCCACAGCATGATGCTGCCACCACCATGCTTCACCGTAGGAATGGTGCCAGGTTTCCTCCAGATGTGATGCTTGGCATGCAGGCAAGAGTTCAAGAGTTCAATCTTGGTTTCATCAGACCAGAGAATCTTGTTTCTTATGGTCTGAGAGGCCTTCAGGTGCCTTTTGGCAAACTCCAAGCGGGCTGTCATGTACCATTTACTGAGGGGGTAGCTTCCGTTTGGACACACTACCATAAATGCCTGATTGGTGGAGTGCTGCATAGATGGTTGTCCTTCTGGAAGGAAGAACTCTAGAGCTCTGTCAGAGTGATTATCAGGTACTTGGGCACCTCCCTGACCAAGTCCCTTCTCCCCCCGATTGCTTAGTTTGGCCGGGCAGCCAGTTCAAGGAAGAGTCTTGGTGGATCCAAACTTCTTCCATTTAAGAATGATGGCCACTGTGTTCTTGGGGACCTTCAACGCTGCAGAAATGTTTTGGAACCCTTCCCCAGATCTGTGCCTTGACACAATTCTGTCTTGGAGCTCTACGGACAATTCCTTCGACCGCATGGCTTGTTTTAACTGTGGGACTTTATAATAGACCGATGTGTGCTTTTCCAAATATTGTCCAATCAACTGAATTTACCACAAATGGACTCCAAGTTGTAGAAAAATCTCAAGGATTATCAAAGGAAACAGGATGCACCTGAGCTCAATTTCCAATTCTTCCTGAGGGTGTTCGATGGGTTTAGGTCATCACAACACTGAAGTCTAAAGGGTCACCAGTTTTTTGGGGTGGACTGGATCTTTACATATACCACCTGGCTCCTGTTTCAGTAAAAGTGAAATCAGACCTTCTTGCTGAGTATCTGATAGTCTTCCATTTTTATAGGAGTGGTTAAAACATGTTAATAACGTACATCAAAAATATCTGATATAGCTCAACTGTCATGCCATCCAGCCCTGGAGTTTTCCCGGTCTTGAAGGCTGTAATTGCATCTAGAAGTTCCTCCTCTCTATTTAGGCTTTCACATGAGCTTTCTGTATAGTGGTTAGTTTTTACACTATTAATAGAACAAATTCTTACAATTAACTTGAGTTTAAATAAGGGCACAAAGCGAGACCCAAATGCAGACACAGAAGGCAGATGTTTGAGCGCCGATATTTATTAAACCAAAAGGGGTAGGAAAAAGGCAGGTCGGGGACAGGTGAGAGTTCATAAACCAGGTCAGAGTCCAAACAGTACAAGGGGATAGGCAGGCTCGAGGTCAGAACAGGTAGAGTGGTCAGGCAGGCAAGGGTCAAAACCAGGAGGGCTAGGAAAAAACTAAGACGGAAATATAGGAGCTAGGAGAACTGCTGGTTGACTTGGCAAAACAAGACAAACTGGCTCAGAGAGACAGGAAACACAGGGTAAACTACACAGGGGACTAATAGGGAAAACAGGAGACACCTGGAGGTGGGTGGAGACAATCACAATGACAGGTGAAACAGATCAGGGCATGACAGTTAATGGAAATGGAGGAGACTGAAATTAAAACATATGCTTAAAGTACTTTGCTTCCTCTTTCAAAATATAGTTGGGTGAATCATGGATGACTCTGTCATTTGTAACACATTTCTGTAAATTAGTTTTGGTAGCATTTCAGTGAAGATTTAAAAAAATTATTTGAGGCATTTTCCCCATATTCTTTCCAGGTCGCCTTATTTTTATAATATAATACACTTTCATCAATAAGTTCCTACATTTTATTTTATTTTTTCCTCTTACTTATTATGTGCCTCTGTTACGGTTTGCATTACAGTCCATCTGTACTGTTTGTTCCTCTATTTCCTTTATGACCTAAATTGTTTCACTTTAAAGATGAGTATGGAATTGCATGGCCTCTAAAGGATCATTTAAAAGTGCCCCATATAATAAGGAGATTGGCTGTACCTACAGTTGAAGTCGGAAGTTTACATACTCTTAGGTTGGAGTCATTAAAACTCGTTTTTCAACCGCTCCACACATTTCTTGTTAACAAACTATAGTTTTGGCAAGTCGGTTAGGACATCTACTTTGTGCATGACACAAGTACGTTTTCCAACAATTGTTTACAGACAGATTATTTCACTTATAATTCACTATATCACAATTCCAGTGGGTCAGAAGTTTACATACACTAAGTTGAGTGTGCCTTTAAACAGCTTGGAAAATTCCAGAAAATGATGTCATGGCTTTAGAACCTTCTGATAGGCTAATTGACATGATTTGAGTCAATTGGAGGTGTACCCGTGGATGTATTTCAAGGCCTACCTTCAAACTCAGTGCCTCTTTGCTTGACATCATGGGAAAATCAAAAGAAATCAGCCAAGACCTCAGAAAAAGAATTGTAGATCTTCACAAGTCTGGTTCATCCTTGGGGGCAATTTCCAAACGCCTAAAGGTACCATGTTCATCTGTACAAACAATAGTACGCAAGTATAAACGCCATGGGACCACACAGTTGTCATAACGCTCAGGAAGGAGACGCGTTCTGTCTCCTAGAGATTAATGTACTGTGGCGCGAAAAGTGCAAATCAATCTCAGAACAACAGCAAAGGACCTTGTGAACATGCTGGAGTACAAAATTATCTATAGCCACAGTAAAACGAGTACTGTATCGACATAACATGAAAGGCCGCTCAGCAAGGAAGAAGCCACTGCTCTAAAACTTCCATAATAAAGCCAGACTACGGTTTGCAACTGCACATGGGGACAAAGATCGTACTTTTTGGAGAAATGTCCTCTGGTCTGATGAAACAAAATGTAATTTTTTGGCCATAATGAACATCGTTATGTTTGGAGGAAAAAGGGGGAGGCTTGCAAGCCGAAGAACACCATCCCAACCATGAAGCACAGGGGTGGCAGCATCATGCTGTGGGGATGCTTTGCTTCAGGAGGGACTGGTGCACTTCACAAAATAGATAGCATCATGAGGTTGAAAAATTATGAGGATATATTGAAGCCACATCTCAAGACATCAGTCAGGAAGTTAAAGCTGGATCGCAAATGGGTCTTCCAAATGGACAATGACCCCAAGCATCCTTCCAAAGTTGTGGCAAAATGGCTTAAGGACAACAAAGTCAAGGTATTGGAGTGGCCATTACAAAGCCCTGGCCTCAATCCTACAGAATCATATTGGTGTGGTGATCCTAACTGACCTAAAACAGAACATTTACTAGGATTAAATGTCAGGAATTGTGAAACTGAGTTTAAATGTATTTGACTTAGGTGTACAGTGGGGAAACAAAGTATTTAGTCAGCCACCAATTTTGCAAGTTCTCCCACTTAAAAATATGAGAGAGGCCTGTAATGTTCATCATAGGTACACTTCAACTATGACAGACAAAATGAGAAAAAAAATCCAGAAAATCACATTGTAGGATTTTTAATGAATTTATTTGCAAATTCTGGTGGAAAATAAGTATTTAGAGGAGATCTGGAGGAATGGGCCAAAATACCAGCAACAGTGTGTGAAAACCTTGTGAAGACTTACCGAAAACGTTTGACCTCTGTCATTGCCAACAAAGGGCATGTAACAAAGTATTGAGATAAACTTTTGTTATTGACCAAATACTTATTTTCCACCATAATTTGCAAATAAATTAATTCAAAATCCTACAATGTGATTTTCTGGATTTTTTTTCTCATTTTGTCTGTCATAGTTGAAGTGTACCTATGATGAAAATTACAGGCCTCTCTCATCTTTTTAAGTGGGAGAACTTGCACAATTGGTGGCTGACTAAATACTTTTTTTGCCCCACTGTATGTAAACATCCGACTTCAACTGTATGTAATGTCGGAAAAAGTCAGTTACACATTCTTCATTAAAAACAATGTGTCATTCAGTAGGCTTTGTTTACAGTTCCAAAATCCTTTCCCTTGCGGAAATTCTGTAAGAGTTATGTGTATGCCAATTATTTAATGGTCCGACCACATTCTGTCCTCCAACACTCTTTAACTTTTGGTGCCAGTGAAAAATGACATAAGAAAGTAGTCAAGATCACTAGCTTGATTGAGCCTCTGCGATGAATATCTCACTAGCTCAGGATATTTAAGCCTCCATATATCCACTAGTTCCAATATTTCCATAATATTATTAATTCCCTTATCTGCTTGAGGGTGATGAGGGTTTGTTGTGTGATTTCCTTTATGGTCCATTGAGGTACTGAAAACCGAATTATAATCTTTCACCATAATAATTGAGTCATGTAGTGCCTGTAAGCCTGATAAATTATATATATTTTTAAAGAAGCGTGGCTCATCATTATTTGGACTATATAGATTAATGAGCCAAATCTGTTTATGGTCCAATAGCATATTTAAAAGTATCTACCTTCCTTGCAGATCTGTTTGATGTCATAATATCACTCTTTTTGTGATATTATGTATATATATATATATATATATATATATATATATATATATATATATATATAAAATATATTTTTGTAAACAATTAAATGTTATTTTCCTTTTAGCTAAGTAAAGACTGATTGTATTGTCTTATTATCTGCTAAGCTATTGCAATTATAACCAGCTATACTTATTTCCCCACTTACCATAATGAGTTACAAGTTTTGATTATACTTACCATAATATATGTTTTGTAAACTTACCATTAATAAGTACCATGATAATTGAGTGTCCATATAGCTTTACCATGATATTTGCACTGTTAATTAAGCATACTAGACCTGCGACTAACAAACCTCTAATTGTCCTACAATATTCCAACATTCCACTACCCTACAATATTACAATAAAACCTACCCCCATCCCCAGTTGGGTTGTCGTTCCAGTGACTGGCTGACCATCCCTGTACACACAGGGCCTTTTTAAGAGATATGGGTCCATCCTTTATAAAGAGCACATGGTGCCACCTACAGTACAGAGCCAGATTCACAGCCAACATCATTTCGAACTCCTTCGCCTCGGTTGTACTGTAGCGAATTATTAAAAAAATATAAGCACGATATTTTTTAAATATGTACTGTATATCTTCATTTATTCCCACAACTGACGAATAATACGCATAATAATAATAGCACTTCGACAAAGGATTGTTACCCCCCCACCCACCCACACACACACACCGACACAACCACACACAAGCTCAAATGTTCAACAGTTGTTCCATCCCCGAGCCCTATTCAAGAGAAGACTTGATGTGTGAATGCATATACAGTTTGGCTGTAACCAATATCTAGTCCTAGCTGATGGAGCTCGCATACCCCCCTTCCCCCAACACCCACACACACTGATCCCCGATTGTGACCCATCTTCCCAAGCACCTCTGTGCAGTCAGACCATATGATTATTCTGTTCCGCCAGGGCCACAATAATATGCCCCTTCTCTGAATGTCCGAGTGTGAATCCCTCCCCATGGGTTACTGCAGCCAGTGTTGCCAGCACTGACACTGGGTGAGGTACTCCACCGAAATTCCTACCGACTAGGTATGAGGTGATCAAAGTTCTCATTAGCAGCTTTGAAATTATGGTCACCCTTCCGGGGGCTTTGGCTTTTGGACCAACAAATTGACCCAGATAACAAGATGGTAAATTAATAAAAATAACAACCCGTCTTTAATACGGTGGGTGGTTTTAGGCGCCCAACTGAGTAGGACATGAGATAAAGCCATAAAAGCACTTAGATTTTGTTCATTAGGCACCAAACGAAAGAAAGCAGACTTAAACAGGGAGAGAACTTGTCCAATAAGAAATGCTTTCTTTATGTGTTTTGAATATGAGCCCGGTGAAACGTTATGCTATCAAATGCCACCATCGTCAAGAGAAACAGAGATGATGCCCCTGGTGTCAATAACACAACACTTAAGTGAGACAAAGCAGGTTTTCCAGCCACTTAAAAATGCCATTATCTTGTTGGTACGGTATAGACGACATGCTGTCGTTGCCAAGTCAGAATGAGTCTGCCTCGATTCACAGGCAAATAGAGCAGTGAATGATTCACAATCCCTTATAGTCCAATATCAATCTCCCTTCCCCAAAGATTTGTTACAGCAAATTTAGTTTGAAAAGGTATTGAGTATTTAAGTGTTCAGGCATTTCTTTCGAGTTTCTTTAGTTACATTATCCCCCCAAATCAAAACCCAAAAGTCAACAACTCAGAACCTAAATCTGATTTATACAAAACCTCCTGGCATCTTTTATCCCCACCATAGTTGGATATGTCAAATCTAGTTTCAGGTATGCAGTTTGCGATCCCGACAACTATTGTATCTCTGATTTTCAACACTGACGGAACACTTTCACAGTCTAACTTAGACAATATCACAAAGTGACAGCAACTTCTACATTCCCCTGTCTTTTGGTAAATGTAAAAAATTATACTGTCAATCTAAGTCATTTCCATTGTCCCTTATTTTTATACGAGGTGACAGCCTGGCACGTCAACGGCGAGCAGATTGAGAGAGTTGATTGCGATTTTTCTAACGGCACAATGGGTGAACGCTTTCAATGTGTTCTCCTTGTAAAACCGCTGACAACCAGTTAAAATATATTTTCTATTATATTCCTGAAGCCTACGAACAATCCTATCCCTTTGCCGTCTTACCAAATCTACTGAGTACTTTTAAACATTCCTCAAGATACCAGTACTATTTTCCATTTGAGCTGAGTTAGAATAAAATACACTTGTGAGAAATCGAGACAAAGTAGTCCCTGCTATTCCAGATCACTTTTCTAAAACATGCACAATGTTGGGTATTGGTGGATGACAGTAGGCACTAAAGCACAAAGGTGAATCAATGGCGGTGGCGGTGAATTTGTTATTGGGGGATAGATGGAGGTAGTAGTGTGACATCCATGGAGAGACTGTCATAGAGTCACGGCGCTGTGGTTTTATCGTTCCACAGTGCCAGAAGGAGATCATTAGCTCCCAATATGGAGTGCATCAATCCTTCCAGTGAAAACGACTCGTCTCTTACCCCAAGGATCAGGTTCTGTCGCCCTGTCAATATGGTTGTAGCAGTAAAATGAAATTATGGTTAGTCAAATATGGGTTGCATCTCCCTGCCAGCCTACTGGGCACAGACGTCAATTCAACGTCTAGTTTTAATTTACATTTGGTTGAGTTGTCAACTAACGTGAATTAGACTTAGGTTTAAAGTTGGGTGAAAAAAATACGAAATGCTTTACGTTGATTACTTTTTCCAAATCCAATCAGCTTTCCAAATTGATTCATCGTCATCACATAGATTCCGTGGGTTGAAATGCCGTGGAAACAACGTTGATTCAACTAGTTTTTGCCTAGTGGGAAGCTTCTCTTTCATTGAGAAACAACAGCATGGTCTCATCAGAATGTCAAAAATAGTGACATTTAACAATGATAGTTATGTTGCCTAAGCTGAAATATACTGTAAGTTATATGTTACTTGTGGGGAAAAAGTATTCCCTCTGATGGAATAGTTCGGATTCTCACATTTTGTTGCTGCTTTGTACTTGTATTTTTCCGTCAGTGCCTCTGAGTTTTTTAGAACACTTTCAAACTGTCACCCCGTATTCTAACTCTGTGTATTCATATGAGTTTTCATATGATTATTCCACCTCTCCCAGAACTGTCTGACCTATGGGGCACCACACTGTTGAAATTCCTCTCAATAATATATATAAGACAGGATTGGACAGGTTCCGTTTTCACCCAATCGCTAGCGTCTGCTGTTGACCACATATAGATTGTAACCAGCAGATGTAGCTGTAAAAGGGGGATCATTTATAAGCTTATGCATTTCACAATATATCTATGTGTGCCATCTAGTTTTCAGAGCAACATTGCATATTCTAATGGAGGGTGCTAGGCCTTCGGTGGTGAAGCCAGTGGCATAAAATAAACACCTGTCAGGCGAGGGTCATAAGCTCTGGGGGCCTTTGCGCCTTTCATCTCACACCTATATGTTATAATTTTTGAAAATAAATCATTTTGACAGTAACCCTCCACATTTAGCAAGTGAAGTGTTTGCGTTGTCCAATCTACATGGGTAGTAGGTGACTCTGACAGACAATAGTTTTCATGCATCTAATTAGCCTATATCTCAGCGGCACTGGCGGCAGCCGCCTCGGCCTCCTCACCTAATTGGCTATCAAGTTCAAAAAAGTTAGGTGAATCAGGTCGGACTCGGATGGAGAATGAGTGCGTTGCTCGAGATGGATAAACGGAAGGCCAGACCAAGTTGTGCATAAAAACACTGCAAAAAGCTTTATCTGATCAAGCTCCTGCCAAATTACTTAACTTAACCAAATCAGCAAAGCTACCACCTCGTCCTCGACTGATGAAACACCATGGCAGGTGGAAGCTATAGGCGTACTTGGGCAGCAGCTATCACCAGCAGCCTCCCAGACCCGACAGAGACCTCACTGCCCAGCCTGGCAATTACAGTGGCCTTGTTCCTCCTATTCTTCCTCCCCTCGAGAATAGTGACAGTTCCTCTGAGAGTGCCGGCCCTCCTCCTCCCATTAAACCAAGCTGATGACTGCCAAAGACCCAGCGGCGCTCATGAGAGTGCCCCTCCCTCCCCCCCTTTTGTGAAAACTGAAAAGCCTACAAGTGATGAGACGGATAGCCCTGACAGTGTAGAGTCCGAAAATACTGTACAGTACTGTACTGTAAATAGCCATAGATCGGCTATTATTGCCGCCCGCCAGCATTCTAAATAGCAATGTTGCGACACCCTAGGCCTACAGCTTCGTGAACCATAAACTTTAGGCTTAAGATGAGAAAATGATGACCCCCCCCCCCAAAAAAGTATTAATTAAAATAAAAACTAGAGTCAATGTCCACAGCCCCCTCAGAAAATTGTTGTTTAAGCTAGGGATATCATCTTTTTTTGTGCATGGGCTGCTTGTGTTGGTCATCCGCATCTGTGGTGAAAGGTGGCAAAGCCACAGCGGTGTTTGTCAGACCATGAGACATCCCGCAATTCGGCCTTCTCACAAAAACGTCTGTAGCATCCGGTTTAGCCGAGCAACGAATATGACCCCTCTCTGGAAAGATGAGAACCTCACAAACACGTATATGTCATGTTTTGCTCTAGGATGCACAAGCGTCACAAGACTGGTTTGAAGGTAGCAGTTTAAAAAAAGGTATGGATGTAAATACTGAGTGTACAAAACATTTAAGAACACCTGCTCTTTCCATGATATACTGTAGACTGACCAGGTGAATCCTGGTGAAAGCTATGATCCCTTATTGATGTCACTTGTTAAATCCACTTCAATTGGTGTAGATGAAGGGGAAGAGGCATGGATTGTGTATGTGTGCCATTCCGTTGGTAAATATTTAAGCACCTTTGAACGGGGTATGGTAGTAGTCGCCAGGCGCACCGATTTGTGTCAAGAACTGCAATGCTGCTAGGTTTTTCACGCCTAACAGTGAAAAACACTGAAAAACACTGTTAGGCGTGAAAAGGGGGCTGTGGACATTGACTCTAGTGTGTATCAAGAATGGTCCACCACCCAAAGGACATCCAGCCAACTTAACACAACTGTGGGAAGCATGGCGTCAACATGGGCCATCATCCCTGTGGAACACTTTCGACACCTTGTAGAGTCCATACCCCTGTGAATTGAGACTGTTCTTAGGGTTGGGGGTCAAACTCCGACTTTGAGTGGGGGTCTTGAGAAACTGTCCTACACCAGTGGGTGAAGCAGCAATGGATTTCCCTGTAGAGGGAGGGAGGGCTACACCAATAACCAAGTGGGGAGGTGACAGTGTTGTTTCTCATCGGGCTGGGTTGTTCATCCACCCCTGGGGGTTGCTATCTTCCCTCTATCCGCTGTGCTTGGTTGACCAAGCGGAGGCGCCACATCTCCATGTGCCCTATGGTACCATTCCTTTGTGTTACTGCGTTGATAGGGGACCTACGAGACCGGGACAGGGCCAGACACATGGAGAAAATATGGAAGATGACTGCATTTCTCTAGCTGCGCAGTTGGAGTCTTGTGTCCTACAGCATAAACAAAGGGATCTTATAACAGTCTGATTCACTATTTTGTGAATGAGGAAGGGAAAACACATAGAACACAACTGCTGGGCCCAGGGACTCATGGGTAACTGGATTTGTTTTCAATCCAAAATGAAAGACAGGCCAGTTTGGTGACGTAAGTGAGGATACTATAGGATATATTGTCTGTAAACGCGATTGAACTGTACTATATATTTTTAAAATCAATTATATCACAGGCATTGTGCTTTGGGTAATAGAAAGGGAAAACAATGTTTTTCATTACTAGCAACAACTCACACATTCTGTACATTACTGAAGTCACTGAAGTCGTAGGGTGTTCTGTTGCCATGGATGTTGTATCAGCCACCATGGAATATTTTCAGAGAAACAGAAGGGCACTGTCAAACAACATGATCTTGTTGCTCCGCTGTAGCTCAGTTCGTAGAGCATGGCACCATTTTACTCACGTTAGGCTGTCAACCATGTCCAATCACCATCTCCATGTCAATGTTTCAAAAGCCCTTCTATGTTCTTCCTAAAAATGAGTGGCTCGATTCAATCAGATCTAACGTTAACCCGTGGATGCTCTTGTGTGTCACAAACCACTCCCTTCCTTCACACTGGGCACACACTGGTTGAATCAAATAAAAATCAAATCAAACTTTATTTGTCACATGCGCCGAATACAACAAGTGTAGACTTTAACATGAAATGCTTACTTACAAGCCCTTAACCAACAGTGCAGTTCAAGAAGAGTTAAGAAAATATTTACCAAGTAGACTAAAATAAAAAGTAATAATAAAGAGTAACACAATAACAATAACGAATCTATATACAGCGGGCACCGGTACCAAGTCAATGTGTGGGGGTAAAGGTTAGTTGAGGTAATTTGTACATGTAGGTGGGGGTGAAGTGGCTATGCATAGATAATAAACAGATAGTAGCAGCAGTGTACAAAAAGGGAGGGGGGTCAATGTAAATTGTCCAGTGGCGATTTTATTAATTGTTCAGCAGTCTTATGGCTTGGGGGTAGAAGATGTTGAGGAGCCTTTTGGTCCTAGACTTGGCGCTCCGGAACCGCTTGCCGTACGATAGCAGAGAAAACAGTCTAGAATTTGGGTGACGGGAGTTTCTGACAATTATATGGGCTTTCCTCTGACACGCCTATTGTATAGGTCCTGGATGGCAGGAAGCTTGGCCCCAGTGATGTATTGAGCCGGTCGCACTACCCTCTGTAACGCCTTACGGTCAGATGCCGAGCAGTTGCCAAACCAGGCGGTGATGCAACTGATCAGGATGCTTTCGATGGTGCAGCTGTAGAACCTTTTGAGGATCTCTTGGACCCATGCCAATTATTTTCAGTCTCCTGAGTTAAGGGGGGCGGGAAGAGCTTTGCATGCATCTCTGTGTGTGGAGTAAAGGTGGTCTAGGATTGTTTTTTCTCTGATTGCACATGTGACATGCTGGTAAAAATTAGGTAAAGCTGATTTAAGTTTGCATACATTAAAGTCCCCGACCACTAGGAGTGCCACTTCAGGGTGAGCATTTTCTTCATTGCTTATGGCCTTATAGAGTTGGTTGAGAGCGGTAATATACAGTGGGGCAAAAAAGTATTTAGTCAGCCACCAATTGTGCAAGTTCTCCCACTTAAAAATATGAGAGGTCTGTAATTTTCATCATAGATACACTTCAACTATGACAGACAAAATGATAAAAAAATATCCAGAAAATCACATTGTAGGATTTTTTATGAATTTATTTGGTGGAAAATAAGTATTTGGTCACCAACAAAAAAGCAAGGTTTCTGGCTCTCACAGACCTGAAACTTCTTCTTTAAGAGGCTCCTCTGTCCTCCACTCGTTACCTGTATTAATGGCACCTGTTTGAACTTGTTATCAGTATAAAAGACACCTGTCCACAACCTCAAACAGTCACACTCCAAACTCCACTATGGCCAAGACCAAAGAGCTGTCAAAGGACACCAGAAACAAAATTGTAGACCTGCACCAGGCTGGGAAGACTGAATCTGCAATAGGTAAGCACCTTGGTTTGAAAAAATCAACTGTGGGAGCAATTATTAGGAAATGGAAGACATACAGAACTTCCAGAACTATTTTCCACTGCTTCAGAGTCCAATGACGGCAAGCTTTACACAACTCCAGCCAACGCTTGGCATTGCGCATGGTGATCTAAATGGAAATCCATTTATTAAGCTCCGACCAACAGTTTTTGTGCTGATGTTGCTTCCAGAGGCAGTTTTGAACTCGGTAGTGAGTGTTGCAACCGATGACAGACAATTTTCACTCGCTACATGCTTCAGCACTCGGCGGTCTCATTCTTTAAGCTTGTGTGGCCTACCACTTTGTGGCTGAGCCATTGTTGCTTCTAAACTGGTGCAACGCTAGCAGGGCAGAAATTTGACCAATTGACTTGTTGGAAAGGTGGCATCCTATGATGTTGCCACGTTGAAAGTCACTGAGCTCTTCAGTAAGGTCATTCTACTGCCAATGTTTGTCTATGGAGATTGCATGAAGGTGTGCTCGATTTTATACACCTGTCAGCAACGGGTGTCCACATACTTTTGTATATATAGTGTAAATTCCAGTCGTACAGGAAGTAAATTTGTCAGCTTTCTCAAAATGACTAAGTGTAAACAAGACACTTAATATTAGTCGTAGAGTTTAAAGAATATCCATAATATCCACATAAAAAAGTACAGTTTAATGTGTTGAGTCTGATAAATACTCAGTAATAAAAGAGGATTATATGATATATATTAGCACCTGACAGCTCAGTAAACATGGCATTGATAATACGTCTCTCAACTAAGGGCACGGCTTATTCATCCCCTTTTATTTCACATCATAAACATTTATGTCACTTTGTCTCTCAGTGCAATGTCAATCAAGCCTTTAGCACCTATCATACACTAGTCAAGCACATCACATCAATTTGTTACTGAGACTCTGGGGAGATGGCTATGACATTATGAGCAACCCTCATATAAGAAGTAGGAGTTAATACCTTTCAGTGTGCAAATATTAACTGTATGAACTTATCAAGCGAAAACAACACATTTACATTTTCCTCTCTAGCGGTACACGCTTAGGACCCAGGGATATTTTTTCCCGAGCTCCGTCTCGCTACGTTTTCATTGCCTAAGTGCAAAAATAATTTATCTCTACAAACAACCTATTAATAAGAAATCAATTTGAGGCTCCCAGAAGTGTTTTGTGCAAATGCTAATGAATTTTTAAAAAACCTCTGTGAAACAAATTGGAAATCTCAAGAAACAAAAGAAGCAGGGAGAGGAACAGGGTCGTTTGTGGAGTTGCAGCAAATGATAAGGGAAACTGACACCAAAATATGCACCACATGGAGACATCCATTAACGGCGCTTATGAAGGGAACAAAATGCCCCCGGATGCACCAAGCCATTAAACTAGCGCATTTATTACCCCCCACATACCATTTTAGTCCACATTTATGGGAGGCATTTATATCTGCTAAATGTGTATTGATGTGTTCCGAGTTTGTGTTCGACGTTGATAGGTTTATTTCCCTTTATTCAACCTCCATGTGCCATTGGGTTGTTGAGCTGTGGACTTAAAAGTCTAACTGTATGTTTAGTATGTAAGTCACACATTTGAATAGTTGCAAAACACTGTCCACGGTCAGAGAGCCCATTCATGTTACTAGAGCCTCACTGCTACACAATAGTAAATAAACTGTTCAGTATCTGATTATAACCTCAACGCTTGATGATGTGTATGGCCTTCTTGCATTTCACAGCTCCATGTCTCTCAGTAGCAGTCAGAGGTCCATCTGCAGTGAAAGGCGTGTACTGTAGCTGGGTCACACAGAGGCACTGCTGTGACATGGCCCTAGCAAGCCACCAGTACTTGTTATTCCAACCTAGTGCAGTTGGGCACAATTTATTGCCCTTTTCAGCTTTGTTTACGGCCGGCTGTAACTCATGCCAGCGAAAGACAGGGCCATTCCCCTGTTTTTTCCCAGATAAAACTTTCACAGGGCATCAAAGACAGCAAACTGCAATGTGTTGTGGGGGGGGGGGGAGACATTAATAGTTGTTTGTAAATTTGTATAACCAGTGTATCCCTTACGAGCTAATTCTGGGCCCTCGGTGCCACAATTCAGTCCGTGTCCTTACAGGAAAACCTTGTATTGTTAGTGGAGTATTCAGATCCCATAGAGGAGAGTGGGCAAGGATGGAGGAAAACAAACTCAACAGATGAGAATTTATGCTAAGCCACATCTGCCTCACAAAACTCCCTCGGCTGCCTTCTCGCAAGTTTATGAATTTAACTTCATCGAAAGAAAGAGGCGAGGGCTTTTTCTCTTATGTTTGTGTAGGGCAGTGGTGATTATTGTTTATTAGTTCAGTAAAAGTTAAACAATCCCCAGCCTTCTAGTGATGTGAAGTTTGAACGATTTGTTATTTTTGAACAACTCTTTTTACTGACTTGAGAGTCGGGATTTGTTTTTGTGAGTGACTCATTTTTTTCATTTTAGTCGTTCGTTTGACCTGCTAGTGTTGGCCACAATGAGTCCTATAGCAGGATTAATGGACGCTCCTCCAGCTCAGCGACTCCAGTGACGTGCTCTGACCAGCAAACTGTCTGCCATATTCGTGTAAGGAAATAGATTATGAGCACAGAGAATAAATATAATAGAACTGATAATTGATCCCGTTGTGCAAGAATGAAAGAATGCAATTAATTGATTATTGAACGTTATGATGGACACCCCTTTGTAAAACCAAAATATACACAGCCTCTGTTCAACAAACTCAAACTTCCTTTTGGGGGCTGTAGTTCACGAACGACTTGACTTCCTTATCACCGGCATTCAAGCAATGCATTCCGCCAAGAGTCGTTCACAATCTAGTCCGGTTGCGGCCACAACTAGGTCTTGTTTCAAATGTATCAAGAAATAAACAAATGTACATTGTTTAAAGCACAGGTTTGGTGAATGACATATGTGAAAGAGAGTATCACGTTTTAGGGAAGACCCAGATGCAGACAGTGTCGAAGTCACAAAGGTTTGGAAATAGGAGACAAAGGGCTATGAGACATGGGTTTGATTCTAGACACATGAAAAGTGGGATGCATACGGAGGGTACGGGGCACCAGAAGACGAGCAGCAGAGGGGCTAATGAACTAGGAGATGAGGAAAGGGACGATAAAACGGGGGGGAAGTTTGCGGGACTCCACCCGGAGGGGCAGATCCCGGGTGGACAGCCATATGTTCTGCCCGAGATGATACCGGGTGGAGACGTCAAGAACCATGGTAGGCGTTGTCGCACAAAGGACAGGACGAAGGGGTGGACCGCGTCAGGAACAAACATCGGGTTATCTGGGCCCCCCTGGGGTTCGGTTGGGAATGCTGCGCCTCACGAACCTACTTCCCTATTCCCCAGCTGAGTGCTGTTGCCAGGCACGAGGTGGGGAAGGATGGTCTCGGGGTCCGGGGTTTTAGCCGTGGGGCAATAGCGGCATGAAAGCACATCTGGCTTGACATTCTTGGATCCCTGTCGGTATGAGAGGGAGAAATTGAACTGGGTGAAAGGCAGGGTCCACCTAGCTTGCCTGGAATTGAGATGCTTGGCAGTGCAGAGATATTCCAGGTTCTTGTGGTTGGTCCACACACTTAACGAATGTTCCTCCCCCTCCAATTCCATCTTCACCTTTAGAAGCTCATGATTTCACACATCGTAGTTCCTCTCCGTTGCGTTGAGGCGATGGGAGAAGAAGGTGCAGGGGTGTAACTTGAGGTCCAGGGCAGAACGCTGGAACAGGACAGCCCCCACTCCATTGGAGAACCTGTCGGATGTGAAGCATGCATTCTTAGGCGGAGCGGAAGAAGACTAAGATACTCGTAGTGACTGCTGGCTGTGTTGAAGGCAGTCTTCCACTCATCCCCTTCCCGTATCCCCACCATGTGGTAGGCATTCCGAAGGTCCAGCTTGGAGAACACGGTGGCCCCCTGGAGTGGCTCGAAGGCCGAGGAGAGGAGTGGTAGCGGGTAGTGGTTCTTCACCGTGATGTCGTTGAGGCCCCGGTAGTCAATGCATGAGCACAGTTTTTTTCCTTCTCCACAAAGAAGAACCCTGTGCAGGCGGGGGAGGCAGAAGGACGGCTGAACCCTGTAGCTAGGGAGTCCTCAATGTAGGTCTCCATAGCCTTGGGCTCCGTACCCGACAGAGAGTACAGTTGTCACCGGGGCAGAGTGATGCCTGGGAGAAAGTCAATCCCGCAGTCATAAGGTTGGTGTGGTGGATGCGAAGTGGCCCGGGCCTTACTGAACACCTCTTGGAAGTCCTGGTACTCTGCGGGATTGGCGGAGTACCAGGCCCCAGGAAGACTAGCTCCCAGATGTCATCCCGAGGCAGGATGCGCTGAATTCAGCCAATGAGCGTGGGAGAACGGGCTCCAGCCCATGATGGCACCAGCAGACCAGTCAATAAGGGGATTGTGTCAAGAGAATCCTAATACAACGGGAACCTGAGGGGCAGGAATTGGATCATCTCGCTGTGGTTCTCTGACACATGTAGCTTGATGGGGGTGGTATTGTGGGTGACTCGGCCTATAGAGCGCCCGTCCAGCAATCTAACGACCATGGGAATGGAGAGGGGCTGAGTGGGGATGCCCAGCTCGGACACCAGGGTAGCATCCGTAAAGCTCTCATCGGCCCAAGAGTCGATGAGTACCTGGAGAGATTGACTGGTTCCCCCACAGCAAAATGGCATGAAAAGGGGTGTGAGTAAGGGGAGAAAAAAAGTTCTCCATATGGCCCACCAGAGTACTCGCTCCTACCAGTGAGCCTGGTTTTTTAGTGGACAGTTGGAGACCAGTAATCCCGCAATACAGGCAACTCTTTGTGTGAAGCCTGTATAGCCTGTATAGCCTTACTTTACCTCCGCCACAAACTCCTCCAGACTGAAGCATACTGCCGACTGTTGTTCCCATACTGCTGTAGCCAAGGTGAAAGCCCTCCCAGACATCAGGATGAGGTAAGCAATTTTAGAGTGGTTTGAGGGGAAGTGGGAGGGATGTAGCTCGATGGTGAAGAAATACTGAGTGAGAAACGCGCGACAGGTGCCCGACTCCCCATCGAAGCGGGAAACCAGGGTGGCGGCGCTGCTAACAGACGGGTTACTGAGGAGCTGGGAGGTTACCATCATGGTAGGCTACCTAACAGACAACAACCAGTTGTGTCATTAATTTATTTTCACAGATTATGTTTTGTAAACTCACATGGCAATCAGACTGAAATACTTAATTCTGGTGTGTGGAATAAAGAGATGGGTGCTGTGTGGTTGGGAGGTTCTGCCCGTCACTTGTTCTCAACAGGCAGTCTCGGAAGGGGGACTTGAATAGGGAGACTGCAAAGTCCAGGCACTGCTGCTCTGTTTGTTCCGAGTGTTTGCCCTGCTAGTGTTTTTAGTTCATCTGTGTATCTCACATATTATATCCCTAGCATGATATGGCTAGCAAACTTTATTAGCAGATAATGACAACATGACATTAACAGTTGCTTTATATGATGTGATCAGATGGAGGAAGGGATGGGATGAGTGGGCAGATTGCTGGGCAATCAGAAGTCACTCAATGCAGAATTTCATCTGGAGGGAGAGGAGAAAATGAGATAAAGGATGAGGAGAGAGGAAAGAGACAGAATCAAGAGATGCTTGATCAGGTGTTGGGGCTAGTTCTTCCTGTCACTTGTCCTCGACAAGCAGCAAGTCTCAGTCAGGGGTTAAATAACATGGCCTGGATAGTTGAAAGCCCACCACCACGTCAAGGTACAGGCCAAGAGAAGGTTTCATATTTTTATTTTTTTTACCCAGTTTAATTAAGGCCTTTAACCCCCTACTCTATCTTTGTAGTGTTTGACCTGATGGGGCTTGGATAGGTGTAGCAATATGGTGATGACTCAACCCTGCTGTGTAATGGACTCCGGGAGACTTCTGCCATATTACATACACAAATCTAGAACCTCCAGATATGCAAACACTACCTAGAAACCAATGTCCAATTCCATACCAACCCTGGCCTAAAATGTGATTTGGAATTGGACACAAAAGATGAATGGCTAAGGAGAAGGGGTGAAGGACCAGTAAGGAAATGGGCAACTGAACAGTCAATTGAACATTTTACTTGCAATGAATACATTTAATATGCAAATGTATACATTTACATCCAATTCGAGCAAGTTTCAAATATTTACCAGCAAATAAATGAAAAAATATAAAAAGATTTAGATGCTTGTAAACATTACTTGGAATACAAGACAGATACATATGCTATATATTTACCAAACAACTTACCAACTTCGCAGCCAATGTCTGCAAGAAAACATCTATGTACAAATTTAAAACAACATTACAACAGGTTATTAAGGTTATTTACAATAACATACAATATACAACAAGTTGCAATGTAGTAAAATACCTACCGTCTTGAGGTGGGGAAATGGCCAAGCAGTGAAAACAAGGGTGGGCAAAACATCAGACAAAACAGATGACGGACGATGGACACGATGGACAGACGTATTCACACACATTGACGACATGAGACAAACAGGACACATGAAAATGTTTGCAACATCTCCTGCACCGGGCCGTCTCCTTACCTTCACTCACGTATCTTCCGACAGAAGCAGTGGACGCTGACCTCTGACCTTGTGTAGGGTGTTTTCTGGAATCGGGACTGGAAAATGGTGCCAGGTGCCCAGCCTGAAAACAAGATAAAATATGTTTTCTCGTGGATTTCTGATTGTATCGTGCCAATGAGGGTTCCTCATCTCTGCAGAGAGTAAGACTGCTTGCAATCGCAAATAGGGATACCGACACAAACATTTGATCATATTGAACTCTGCTGTGGTCAAATAAAGCAACCATTTAAAAAACAACTTTATCAAAGCAAAATTTGAATTGTGCCACACTTACTGATCATGTGCCATGGTGAAACAATTTTGATGGGCTTCAACTCCCGCGCCAGTCTTCACCCTCTTAAACCTCTGGCAGGCTAGACAAGTACTGACCTATAAGCACAAAGTGATAAATTGAAACACTGTGAAACACTCTCAATATGACATTCATCCAAATCATAATTTCTGTATGGATCTCTCTCTGTCTAGCGAAGATATCTAGTTAAAGGCAGTTGGAGTTACCATAATTGCTTACACCTAATCATTTGATAGATTAGATTTGATAGATCATTTGATAGATTTATTACTTATAGTTAGATACCTCAATGTGACAGACATATAACTAAATGTATAGCTAGCGACACGTACTGTAGATGACCTAAATGGTTGTACAAAAATCCTTCCAGTTATCTAACAGTAAAAGTAATAGAAATGAACTGCTTAACGTTACCCTGAATTGTGAATCAGGACTGGAAATGGTGCTGTCATTCATCTATACCTTGTTTTTCTACAGATGGAGAACAGTAGAGGCTTTGGTCATGGAGTTTTCTGACTGTCAGACAGGTTGATACTGATTTCTGAATTGGGAAAGACCTTGAAGCGTTAAAATGATACAAGACATACCTATTCCTTTTTTTTAATTGTCTTTTGTTATTATTGAATCAAATGATGCTATCAATGGGGCGCGGCTATGTGACACCATACAGTAAGGTACGACTGACATGTTTGGCAAGGTAGCCCCGGCAGCACCAGACAAAATGTTGATAGGTACAGTATCTGTATCGCCTGTGAATGACAATAAAAGATGAAAGACAAGTGTAAGAGCAGAGCACTGATTCTACAGTACTACGTGAAGGATGGTTGATTCTACATGGAATTGTTACACTTGAAAGTTATCAAAGCACTTTAGAATATCAACGTAAATTCAGCAATTGCATTCTTCTCATTTTACTCTGTAGGCTACTCAGTATGAGAAGAGTGCCATCCTCCTTCATCTCACATCTGAATGTCAGTGTGTTAGACAGCCAGATCTTTAGATTTGGGTAAATAGACCATAGAAATGCCATCCTAGTTCTGGTTAGACAGCTGAAGTTGTGTCTACACATTACATAGGTAAAGCACAATTGATATTTACAGCTGAAAATGTTTTGTCTTTGTAGCACAAACACATTTTCCTTGATGTACTGTGTCTCAACTCAAGCTGGGTGATGTTTGTGCAATGTCCACATGTAGCCTACACTTGTAGGGATATTAGTTCTGGAATTTGTCTCCTGGGAAAGATCTAACAGCAGACAAAAGCAGAAACGAGACAAGGCCAGCCAGTTATAGAACACTGTGTTGTAGGACAGCTGAGCTGACTGGAGACGGCGGGCATTCACCTCACAGTAGATGATATCGTTTCCACAGCAACGTGTGTTTACATGACGTGATGAAACGATGAAACTAAGTTGCAAGCTACCTTCGTAGCAAGGCATTGTAGGACGAGTGTCTTGTGAAACACATTCCCGACTAGGGCTGTTACGGTGACCGTATTACTGCCACACCTGTGGTCATGAGTCATGATGGCAGTCAAATTCCAGTCACGGTAATTAGGCTTCCCCAAGCTCTGATGCTGCTGTTGGTCAATAGAGACTGAAAAGATTTGGCTTTGGTCCTCAGATCCTCAAAAGGTTCAACAGCTGCACCATTGAGAGCATTGGTTGCATCACTGTCTGGGACGGCAACTGCTCGGCCTCCGACTGCAAGGCACTACAGAGGTTAGTGCGTACGGCTCAGTACATCACTGGGGCCAAGCTTCCTGCCATCCAGGACCTCTATACCAGGCGGTGTCAGAGGAAGGCCCTAAAAATTGTCAAAGACTCCAGCCACCCTAGTCATGGACTGTTCTCTCTGCTGCTGCATGGCAAGCAGTACAGGAGCGCCAAGTCTAGGTCCAAGAGGCTTCTAAACAGCTTCTACCCCCAAACCATAAGACTCCTGAACATCTAATCAAATGGCTACCCAGAATATTTGCATTGCCCCCCCTCTTTTACACTGCTGCTACTCTCTGTTATTATCTATGCATAGTCACTTTAATAACTCTTCCTACATGTACATATTACCTCAATTACCATTACCTCGACCAACCGCACATTGACTCTGTACCGGTACCCCATGTATATGTTATTTTACTGCTGCTCTTTAATTATTTGTTACTTTTATTTCTTATTCTTATTTTTTTATTTTTTTCAACTACATTGTTGGTTAGGGCTTGTAAGTAAGCATTTCACAGTAAGGTGAACCTGTTGTTTTCAGCGCCTGTGACAAATAACATTTCATTTGATTTGAATCCCATCAGCTTTCTATAGGCTAGGCCTACTATAATTTATTCTAAACTTTCCTTAATATTAAGCATATTGCTTCTCTTTATAACAGTAGTATAGCCTACCTGGCTGGCATGAAAATGAACCATTCGTTATTTAAGTGTCTTTCTTTCCAGCTGCCCCTATTTTGAGACAGGTGCATGATAATGGTCCGTTCTAAATCAAAACAAATTTCACACATATATTTAGTATACACTACCGGTCAAAAGTTTTAGAAAACCTACTCATTCAGAGGTTTATCTTTATTTTTATTTTCTAGAATTTAGAATAATAGTGAAGACATCAAAACTATGCAATAATACAAATGGAATCATGTAGTAACCGAAAAAGTGTTTTAAAAAATATATTTTAGATTCTTCAAAGTAGCCACTGTTTACTTTGATGACAGCTTTGCACACTCTTGACATTCTCACTGAGCTCTTCAGTAAGGCTATTCTACTGCCAATGTTCGTCTTTGGATATTGCAGGACTGTGTGCACAATTTTATACACCTGTCAGCAACGAGTGTGGCTGAAATAACCAAATCCACTAATTTGAAGGGTTGTCCACATACTTTGTATATATAGTGTATATTCACGTCACCAAATAATTTATTAAAACACACTGTTTTGCAATGAAGGTCTACGGTGGTCTCAATAGCACTCTGTAGGGTAGCACCGTGGTGTAGCCAGAGGACAGCTAGTTTCCGTTCTCTTCTTGATACATTGACTTCAATACAAAACCTTGGAGGCTCGTGGTTCTCGCCCTCTTCCATAGCCTTACATAGTAATTATGACAAATTCCGGAGGACATCCTCCTCCTAAACTATCAGAGCTCTTGCAGCATGAATTGGCATGTTGTCCATCCAATCAAAGTATCAGAGAATGAATCTAGTTCTGAAAGCATACGCTACAGCTAGCTAGTTAGCACTGCAGTGCATAAAATGTGGTGAGTAGTTGACTCATTTTATAACTCATGTTGGCAATAGAACAAGCTTTCAAATGATGCCCACCTGACCCAGAATGTGATTTATAATGGGCCGTTTTTGGATTGCGTAAACAACAATAGTAATTGTGTGACTGCGGGGATGCAAGGATGTATTCAAAACAACTACAAGTGTGCTTGCTCTAGTTCCTCAATGGCACAGCTAGGAGAGCTCAAAAAGCACCTTTATCGTTGAAGACTCTGCTTTGTCATAAAAGTGCATTGAAATGACTTAGGAACTGTGCCCACTTCGGAGAGGTGTCTGGCCACTTGGAGACACCAGTTAGTGCTCTCAGTCAACCCTTGTCCTTTGCCAGAGCATTCTTATCATGTTTCTGAATGTATGTTTCTGAATGTATTTTCAGATTTAGTTATGAACAAATGCAGCGATAAGTACAGTAAATGAAAAACGCACATAAAATCAACCGCGTTATGTTTGGAATCAGTCTTGTGTCAGGTGAAATGTTGACATCATGTTGTCTAATCATTTTCCCTTAATCTCCAAACAATTCCCTTTAAATTGCATATGCATTTCATATTTCTTCTGTAAGTACATTTCCATCTAGCCCTATCCATATAGGCAAATTCCTGTACATGTAAAGGGTTAATTAGGTGCCTATGTTCACAAATTGCAATTTACATTTTTATCGTTTTTTGTTTGTTTGTTAATTAGCTTGCTCGCTCAGCCAGACCTGCCCGGTCTATTTCCCCCCTCTCTCTCTCCCCCCACCTCTCTCTCTGTCTGTCCCTCTGTCTAGTTTTGGGCTTTTCTGGCGTCTTTTCCCCAGGATGGAAAACGATTGGATCTTTCACAGTTTTTCCTCTTGTGTATAAAACCCACAATATTTCTTGGCCACAATGACTATTTTACACCACGATAGAGACAGACAATGTTATTATTTTCCTTTTTCTATTACAAAATGTTTGGTCCTCTCCCTTTGTCCACCTCGTAGTCTACAGAGGTGCATACAAAACCAAAGTAAATCGATGTACCAAATTTCTCTCAGCGTCAAAATTCAGCCACTTAAACAATTGTCTTCGAGACAAAAAGCACTTTTTTTGAATAACAGATGTAAATGACAAAGTTTGCCCAGGCCGAGATTGACATGCTGTCTAAGCAGTCACTCCACACCGTGCGCGAATGAGCGGAAGGGAGTGGGCGATAACATTCAAATCTTCATTTAAATGCTAACGTTAAAATGCTAATTTGCAGTTTGACAGCCTACCTAGCTGCTAATTGTGGTCATAAAGGAGGGAGGAGCGCCAAGATCACGTGACATGTCGACCACAGCGGCGGGCGACTTGGCATTCCCAGGGTGGGCGTTTGGCTCAGGCAGACAACTGCAATTACCATCGCAACAAAGGAAAGGACATAGACAGACAGAGGGGAGAGCTGCTACAGGGGTGAAGACAGGGAGCATGGAAAAGAGAGAGAGAGAGATTAGAAAGATTGAGGCGGCTCATCAGTTCCATTGTATACAGTTGCAATGTTACGCTTGGAAATTTATCGATATCTTTCTCCTTATTTTACATTCACTGTGTGCGTGTGTCTGTGTCTATGTCTGTGTCTTTCCAGTTCGCCTACCTTTTTATGCGTCTGCTTTTAAGTATGTGTGGGAGGGTGCACTTTAAATACTAGCCCTTGTCAGTCAGTGGGCAGCGTCCGTGTCCCAGTAGAAGTAAGTGTGTGTTATGGGAGTTGAGCTGGCTCCCTGTGCCCTGGTGCTAATGATGCCAACACTACAGGCCCCTGCATCGACTGGCCTACTGATGAGGCTACCGCCATTGCTTCCTCTGACTGTGGCTTTGTTTCCCCTAGCCAGCATCACACAGACACACACAAAGCACACACACATAAAGCACAAGACACCAGACAGGCTTTCACCTTGTATCTGACAGGCTTTGCGCGGGAGGGATTGTGTGTGGCGGCCATTGTTGTCAGGGCCGGATCAAACAGGTCGATAGATATTGAGAGCATTGAAGTCCTAGCAGCGGCTTCCGGCCGGCCCATCCAAGGGCGGATTTGAAACGGAGCCCCGATCAGAGCCGTGTAAAGGGCCTTAAAGGGATGTATCAGATTCTCGGGCCATTAGCCTTTAGTTTGGCTTTTTTGTTTTTAATCTCCTGCTGCTTGGTTTCCGTTAGTGGCCCGGTCAATAGTTAATTAAGGGCTGACATGGGAGAGGCCTTCAAGCAGTTAAAGGGGCGGTCTGATTTACCTCAGTGAGCATTACCTCAGCTGGAACTGAGCTGGAACTATCGCCCCTACTGAGCCTCATCCTCAATCCTCTGCAGCCACGTCACCTCTCTGTCCTTGAGAAACCATGGTTATGTTGGCAGTCGAGGGTTATGTTCATTTGGCACCAAACACAAAAAAAAAAAAAAAAAAATGGAGGGACTATATTAATTTTTGTTTTAGTTGCATACCCATTTCCATTGTGTGTCCTAATAAACAAGTCCCTGGTTTTCAGCGTGTCTCCCATTGGCGTCAATTCATTCAAATGCTGAATATGTTCAAAGTTGACTAAATTGTCAAGCACGCTGTGTCAATGAGCCAAAGTGCATCATATTCCGCATAAATACATATAACTAATTTAACTTCAGTGAGTCCACTTTGCAGTACCAAATACATCATCTCTCTTGTAGTACTTTGAGCTTCAAATAAAAGTGGACCCGAATGGGAATAGACCTCATGGGTAAAGATGGCAATTAGACTCCTGGCAGTCCTTTGATATTTACTTTTGAAGCTGTGCTGTGCCCCTGTTCTGTTGGAGTGCTATGAAGTCAGCTTACATGCTGCTCAAATTCACTCACTATAATTTAATTGTTTGGCCTTCAAAGTTGTAAAATATGGTGATGTAAAAAAATATATAGTGAGATGAAAGTGCATGGCAGGAGTCTGACCATTTGTCCTTTGACACGGAGGCCATGTTCGGCGACCATCTTGCCGGTCTCCTCTTGGTCCAGGGTGCTTTTTGTTCCTGTGACTTCACAGCCAGCACTGGTCCATCAGGGAGCAAACAGCTTTCAACTAATGATCTGCTTTGCATTTGACTTAATTACGTGTATTTTAAATAGCTCTGAGCCGTATTAAACATCTTCTACATTGCAGGACTGTGTGTTTGTGTGTGTGTTGTTTGTTAGGCTGTTGTCTCCTCACCACAGCTGGTTCCATTGGTCAAGGCAGTGTGCCAGAACACTACCGGAGACAAGCTTGTTCCATCTACCCCCCTTTCCTCTCCCGAGATTCAGCTGCCAGCAGCCGGATACTGCAAGGCAGCAGAAGACCCGCCATTGGAAGAGCACAGAGGGGGGAAAAAACAGAGGAGGGTACAAATTGATAGTCTTTCTAAAGCAAACATGAGGGAGTGAGAGAGATAGAGAGGGGAGAATGAGAAGGGGGAGAAAGGCGGGTGAGGTCCTTCCAGGGCTCAGTTCAAGATGGTGGCAAGCCCTCGGGGCTTTCGACTTCTTTCTTTATTGTCTTCCTTAATGAGCTTTTTATGTTTTTGTGTATTTTACACCACATGCTCGTTGTAACGCTCCCACGCGCCTGCTGATGTATCTGTTATTTTTATCTGAGCCATTCACTACTCCATATAAATTTTTATTATAAACAGCTGGCTGGTGAATAGGTCTAATTAACAATGGGGGACGACAGCAGGTCAGAGATTCTGGCTCCTCTCCCCCTTCAAGGGGCCTGAGAAGAGCCTGATGGGTTGGCACGTACAACTTATACAGTTGCGCCATGAAAAAAACAACATGGCGTATGTCAGACGAGAACTCTCTAAATTGGTGTGACATTCTCAATGCACTTTCTAATGAGGAACAGAGGGATGGCCCACGGATGGAGGGATGGGAGGGTGAGGGGAACAGAACAGAAGTGGCTCCCTCGGAGCGAGAGTCATTTATTTACGTCGTAATCGAGGTCAATGCACACACTTTGGCGGCAGCGGTGTGATCCTCAAGCTGTCTCTCTGGGGGTCCATGTTTCATGTCTGTTGATGAGATGATGACAGACGCATAAAAGATAATTGAATGGTGGACTCAAGGGCTTTTTAATTTAGTCTTCCAGCCCACAGGAGTGCCCTTGATTGACAGGTAAGGTGACTTGACTGTCTGTTTTTATCTTCCCAATAGGCTCCATTCCAAATCTAAAGCCATGTTTAAAAAAACAGGAATATATACAGTAGACCAGGCCTAGACAGGAGAAGGGAAAAGGAAAGTAACACATCATCACTTTCTCAAAATTATATATATTTAACCTCTACAGGATCGGTGCTGCTCTACAGGATCGGTTCTGCTAATGTGCGCTAATGTGATTAGCATGAGGTTGTAAGAAACAATAACATTTCCCAGGACATAGACATATCTGTGTCACTCCCTGATCTGTTTCACTTGTGCTCGTCTCCACCCCCTTCCAGGTGTCGCCCATCTTCCCCCCTTATTCCCTGGGTATTTCGATCTAAGATGGCGTAGCAGTAGGACGTATTGTCGTGTCGTGTCCCTTGTATATATCGTTTGTTTTCGTTTTTTTTTCTTCACATATCTTTAAAACTTTTTGCTGAACCTCAACTTCTTCTAAATACTCTCCTGCAACCCGCCTCACCCAACGTAGCTATTTTTCCTAAAGTATTTATATTTACTTCGGACCTGGAACCCCTCAACTGAAGCTAGCCAACGAACTACCAGCTTCAGCAAAACATTGCTAGCGGTCTTCAGCTAACCGGTCATCAGCTAACCTTTAGCTCGGAAAGCTCTCGCCAGTTCGAACAACGCGACTCTAACCAGAGCATAACGGACCTATTTATTATTTTATTTTATTTTTCATCCCCGGATTCCCATCGCAAACGGAACATTTTGAGCTCCTGGGCTACAATATCCAGACCCACGACCGGTCCATCGATGTCACTGCATGAAGAGGAATAAACAGATACCCCCATCGCGACGTCCCCAAAGGCTAACTCTCTAGCCCTTGCTAACTCCTTGCTTGCAAATTCGGCCTGCTAACTGCTAGCTTGTTTAGCCCGGTCCGCTAACTGCTACCGTGTTTAGCACCGTCTACTAACTGTTAGCTTGTTAGCACAGGCCTGCTAACCGTCTGAATCGCCGCGTCCCAAACACTCACTGAACCCATATTTACTTTCTATCCCTTCTCAATTTTTTATTTGTTTATACCTTCCGGTAACCTGCCTCACCCAATGTGATACGGAACCGCTATTATCTTTACATTTTTAGAACACACTCAAGAACCTCCAGAAGCTAACCAGCTAACTGGCTACAAGCTATTTGGTCATTGTTAGTTTTCTAACCTGGATAACACTCGCCAGTCCAGCTTCCCTGCCCCATCCACCGCTGCCCCTTGGACACTGATCACTTGGCTACATAGCTGATGCATGCTGGACTGTCCATTAATCACGGTAATCCATTCTGCTTGTTTATGTTTTATCTGTCGGCCCCAGCCGCACTTAGGCTCTGTGTGTAGTTAATCCGACCCTCTCTGCCTAATCAATCGCCATTCTACCTGCTGTTCTTGTGCTAGCTGATTAGCTGTTGTCTCACCTACTGTTTTAGCTAGCTCTCCCAATTCAACACCTGTGATTACTGTATGCCTCGCTGTATGTCTCTCTCAAATGTCAATATGCCTTGTATACTGTTGTGCAGGTTAGTTATCATTGTTTTAGTTTACAATGGAGCCCCTAGTTCCACTCTTTATACCCCTGTTACCTCCTTTGTCCCACCCCCCACACATGCGGTGACCTCACCCATTACAACCAGCATGTCCAGAGATACAACCTCTCTCATCATCACCCAGTGCCTGGGCTTACCTCCGCTGTACCCGCACCCCACCATACCCCTGTTTGCGCATTATGCCCTGAATATATTCTACCATGCCCAGAAACCTGCTCCTCTTATTCTCTGTCCCCAACGCCCTAGGCGACCAGTTTTGATAGCCTTCAGCCGCACCCTCATACTACTCCTTCTCTGTTCCGCGGGTGATGTGGAGGTAAACCCAGGCCCTGCATGTCCCCAGGCACCCTCATTTGTTGACTTCTGTGATCGAAAAAGCCTTGGTTTCATGCATGTCAACATCAGAAGCCTCCTCCCTAAGTTTGTCTTACTCACTGCTCTAGCACACTCTGCTAACCCTGATGTCCTTGCCGTGTCTGAATCCTGGCTCAGGAAGGCCACCAAAAATTCTGAGATTTCCATACCCAACTATAACATCTTCCGTCAAGATAGAACTGCCAAAGGAGGAGGAGTTGCAGTCTACTGCAGAGATAGCCTGCAAAGTAATGTCATACTTTCCAGGTCCATACCCAAACAGTTCGAACTACTAATTTTGAAAATTACTCTCTCCAGAAATAAGTCTCTCACTGTTGCCGCCTGCTACCGACCCCCCTCAGCTCCCAGCTGTGCCCTGGACACCATTTGTGAATTGATCGCCCCCCATCTAGCTTCAGAGTTTGTTCTGTTAGGTGACCTAAACTGGGATATGCTTAACACCCCGGCAGTCCTACAATCTAAGCTAGATGCCCTCAATCTCACTCAAATCATCAAGGAACCCACCAGGTACAACCCTAACTCTGTAAACAAGGGCACCCTCATTGACGTCATCCTGACCAACTGGCCCTCCAAATACACCTCCGCTGTCTTCAACCAGGATCTCAGCGATCACTGCCTCATTGCCTGTATCCGCTACGGAGCCGCAGTCAAACGACCACCCCTCATCACTGTCAAACGCTCCCTAAAACACTTCTGTGAGCAGGCCTTTCTAATCGACCTGGCCCGGGTATCCTGGAAGGACATTGACCTCATCCCGTCAGTTGAGGATGCCTGGTCTTTCTTTAAAAGTAACTTCCTCACCATTTTAGATAAGCATGCTCCGTTCAAAAAATGCAGAACTAAGAACAGATATAGCCCCTGGTTCACTCCAGACCTGACTGCCCTCGACCAGCACAAAAACATCCTGTGGCGGACTGCACTAACATCGAACAGTCCCCGCGATATGCAACTGTTCAGGGAAGTCAGGAACCAATACACACAGTCAGTCAGGAAAGCTAAAGCCAACTTCTTCAGGCAGAAGTTTGCATCCTGTAGCTCCAACTCCAAAAAGTTCTGGGACACTGTGAAGTCCATGGAGAACAAGAGCACCTCCTCCCAGCTGCCCACTGCACTGAGGCTAGGTAACACGGTCACCACCGATAAATCCATGATTATCGAAAACTTCAACAAGCATTTCTCAACGGCTGGCCATGCCTTCCGCCTGGCTACTCCAACCTCGTCCAACAGCTCCCCCCCCCCCCGCAGCTACTCGCCCAAGCCTCTCCAGGTTCTCCTTTACCCAAATCCAGATAGCAGATGTTCTGAAAGAGCTGCAAAACCTGGACCCGTACAAATCAGCTGGGCTTGACAATCTGGACCCTCTATTCCTGAAACTATCCGCCGCCATTGTCGCAACCCCTATTACCAGCCTGTTCAACCTCTCTTTCATATCGTCTGAGATCCCCAAGGATTGGAAAGCTGCCGCAGTCATCCCCCTCTTCAAAGGGGGCGACACCCTGGACCCAAACTGTTACAGACCAATATCCATCCTGCCCTGCCTATCTAAGGTCTTCGAAAGCCAAGTCAACAAACAGATCACTGACCATCTTGAATCCCACCGTACCTTCTCCGCTGTGCAATCTGGTTTCCGAGCCGGTCACGGGTGTACCTCAGCCACGCTCAAGGTACTAAACGATATCATAACCGCCATCGATAAAAGACAGTACTGTGCAGCCGTCTTCATAGACCTTGCCAAGGCTTTCGACTCTGTCAATCACCGTATTCTTATTGGCAGACTCAGTAGCCTCGGTTTTTCGGATGACTGCTTGCCTGGTTCACCAATTACTTTGCAGACAGAGTTCAGTGTGTCAAATCGGAGGGCATGCTGTCCGGTCCTCTGGCAGTCTCTATGGGGGTGCCACAGGGTTCAATTCTCGGGCCGACTCTTTTCTCTGTATATATCAATGATGTTTCTCATGCTGCGGGCGATTCCCTGATCCACCTCTACGCAGACGACACCATTCTATATACTTCCGGCCCGTCCTTGGACACTGTGCTATCTAACCTCCAAACGAGCTTCAATGCCATACAGCACTCCTTCCGTGGCCTCCAACTGCTCTTAAACGCTAGTAAAACCAAATGCATGCTTTTCAACCGTTCGCTGCCTGCACCCGCACGCCTGACCAGCATCACCACCCGGGATGGTTCCGACCTTTAATATGTGGACATCTATAAGTACCTAGGTGTCTGGCTAGACTCTAAACTCTCCTTCCAGACCCATATCAAACATCTCCAATCGAAAATCAAATCAAGAGTCGGCTTTCTATTCCGCAACAAAGCCTCCTTCACTCACGCCGCCAAACTTACCCTAGTAAAACTGACTATCCTACCGATCCTCGACTTCGGCGATGTCATCTACAAAATTGCTTCCAACACTCTACTCAGCAAACTGGATGCAGTTTATCACAGTGCCATCCGTTTTGTCACTAAAGCACCTTATACCACCCACCACTGCGACTTGTATGCTCTAGTCGGCTGGCCCTCGCTACATATTCGTCGCCAGACCCACTGGCTCCAGGTCATCTACAAGTTCATGCTAGGTAAAGCTCCGCCTTATCTCAGTTCACTGGTTACGATGGCAACACCCATCCGTAGCACGCGCTCCAGCAGGTGTATCTCACTGATCATCCCTAAAGCCAACACCTCATTTGGCCGCCTTTCGTTCCAGTTCTCTGCTGCCTGTGATTGGAACGAATTGCAAAAATCGCTGAAGTTGGAGACTTTTATCTCCCTCACCAACTTCAAACATCTGCTATCTGAGCAGCTAACCGATCGCTGCAGCTGTACATAGTCTATTGGTAAATAGCCCACCCATTTTCACCTACCTCATCCCCATACTGTTTTTATTTATTTATTTTTCTGCTCTTTTGCACACCAATATCTCTACCTTTACATAACCATCTGATCATTTATCACTCCAGTGTTAATCAGCATAATTGTAATTATTTGCCTACCTTCTCATGCCTTTTGCACACAATGTATATATAGACTCCCCTTTTTTCTACTGTGTTATTGACTTGTTAATTGTTTACTCCATGTGTAACTCTGTGTTGTCTGTTCACACTGCTATGCCTTATCTTGGCCAGGTCGCAGTTGCAAATGAGAACTTGTTCTCAACTAGCCTACCTGGTTAAATAAAGGTGAAATAAAAAATAAAAAATAAAATAAATTTACACCTGTGTTTTCTGTCTGTCTGTGCCAGTTCGTCTTGTTTGTTCAAGTCAACCAGCGTTTTGTCTCAGCTACTGCTTTTACTCTCTTTTTCTCATCCTGGTTTTGACCCTTGCCTGTCCTGACTCTGAACCTGCCTGCCATCTGGTGCCTTTGCCCCTACTATGGATTACCGACCTCTGCCGAACCTGACCCTGGGCCTGCCTGCCGTCCTGTACCTTGGCACCACTACTCTGGATTATTTACCCCTGCCTGCCTTGACCTGTCGTTTGCCTGCCCCTGTTGTTGCAATAAACATTGTTACTTCAACACAGCCTGCACTTGGGTCTTACCTGATAATCTGATTTGGGCAGAACGCTTAAATGCTTGTTAATCAAACTGCACTGTCCAATTTACAGTAGCTAGTACAGTGAAATAATACCATGCTATTGTTTGAGGAGAGTGCACAGTTATGAACTTGAAAATGTATTAAAAAACTAATTAGGCACATTTGGGCAGACTTGATACAACATTTTCAACAGAAAAGCTTTATTTAAATAGGCAAGTCAGTTAAGAACAAATTCTTATTTACAATGACGGTCTAGGAACAGTGGGTTAACTGCCTTGTTCAGGGGCAGAATGACAGATTGAATCCCCGAGCTGTCAAGGTAACAATCTAGCAACCTTTCGGTTACAGGCCCAACGATCGAACCACTAGGCTACCTGTCGCCCCACTTCACACATACACTGCTGTCATCTAGTGGCCAAAATCTGAATTGCGTCTAAACTGGAATAATACATTGTGGCCTTTCTCTTGCATTTCAAAGCTGAAAAAAGAAAGAAAAACATGTTTTTGTATTATCTTTCACCAGATCTAATGTGTTATTTTCTCCTACATTCATTTCACATTTCCACAAATGTCAAAGTGTTTCCTTTCAAATGGTATCAAGAATATGCATATCCTTACTTCAGGTCCTGAGCTACAGGCAGTTGGATTTGGATATTACATTTTAGGCGAAAATTGAAAAAAAAGGGTCCGATCCTTAAGAGGTTTGTAATTAAAGGCATGGATTAAGGTATTACCATCTAATTGATTGACACTTTACTCAATATTACTTGGCCTCCCACTATGAATGCAAGGGCAAGCTGTCGTGTAGGCCTCTAGGCTTGAGTCTTGGTGCTTGAGAGTCAATGGACATCCTCTCTCTGCACTTCAATGGAATTATTGGGGCAGCTAAATCGCTCTTGGTCATCAATATCTACTTATCTATGTGTCCATCTATAAATCAGCTGGAGAATGTGATTAAATTCTCTCTGATTCATGCGATTCTATTGATCTCCTTATATCAACTGTTTAGCCATCCCACGTCCTATATATACAGTATATTAAACCTCTGGCGGCTTGACAACCTTATTTCCTGACACACACACACACACACACACACACACACACACACACACACACACAGACCGATAACAGCGCGTGAGCTATTACAGGACGGTGGTAGCGGTGGGGGTGCAGGGGAAAGATTTATCTGTGCGACTGAAATTTCATTTGGGGCAGGAATAATAAGGCATAGGAAATGAAAGTTAATCACGGGCCGCTCTCTCCCTGACACCGCCTTTGTGGATGAAGCCTGTTTTCTTTAACCCAACTTTTCATTTTTTTTTCTCCCACCCTTAAATGCTTTATAAATCAGGAACAAAGCTCACGTTCAGACTGTTTTCCCCCCAGAAATGAATTCAAAAAAGAGAGGGCTCGTTCAGAAGAAGAACGGCTTATAATGGAAACTGGAGTGTGAACTGGGCAAGTCAAACATTTCCCCTACGCTAGGCCTGTTGGATGGGTATGACTGAGCCAAAGCGGGAAGGAGTAGAGGACCTGAAATGACAAGAGGGATAGGAAGTTGATGAAAGGAAAAATTGTGAAGAGAGTTGAAATTAAAAGTGAAATATCACATAGTTAACAGACAGCTGTTATTGATGCCTATTCCTCTAATAAGGGAAATATACATCCTTCGATATATAGGAAATATATCCGCTGTCTTAAGCGACAATGAGCTGTACATTTGAGGTGAGATAGGATATCTCAGGATATCTACCATTGCTTCTGCGGCTTTAAAACTCAAATCAAATAAGAGCCTTTTGCCACCTTCTTCGATAACAGCAGGTGTAAACTGAAAGGGAAATGCTTACCTATAAACACACAGTGAATGACCAATAACAATAACGAGTAAAAATGCAGGGACTACCAGTACTGAGTCGATGTGCAGGGGTACAAGGTAATTGAGGTAGCTATATACAAAATGCACATCAAGAGAATGAATGGATGCATGCACAATCTCCATCACAGCTCTAGCATTCAAGCGTTGTTTAATGCTTTGTTTGCGGTCACCCTACAGTAGCTTTTACAAGACACGGGCTGTAAACTGGGTTTATGGTTCTTTTAACACTAATAGGTAAAGCCAATATCATTTTTATTAAGAGCTGATGAGTTTTATTGGGAAGGACTTTTCACATGCTAAGGTAGTTAATGCTGGCACCTAGAGCCAAGAGTGTCGTCAAAAACACTATTTCAACCAGTAAGTTGAGCCTTACAATTTTGTTTAAAGAGTACTGATGTAACCCCCTTGTCACGTCACTTAGCCTGAATTGCCTGTGTAAATATCCAGTGGAATAAATGGATATTACCTTAAAGATGGAATCCGCAGAAGGGGGAAAAAGCGGAGGTGTGGACCTTCGTGCAATCCTGTAAAAAAAATTGCAGTACATATTCTGCTCTTCTATCACGCGTGCAATGATGCCAGAGGGGAAAAAAATGTGTTGGTTGTTTGCTGTTATAATATCGCAAACGGACTTGGCAGTTTCACCACTAAGGATTTCAGCGTTAAGGTGACGAGCTCGCAAAGCATAGCGGCCTGATGGAAAATACCCAGTGAGAGCTATTGGCTTTATTTCCTGGACAATGAGCATTGCTGAAATAAGATGCCTGGGACGCTGATGCTTTTTTCCCTCCTCTGCGTTGCACATAGCTTCCATTGAGTACCCAGGGACTTCATTGTCGACTGTGTCGTTGCCACTTACATGCATGAGCCTGTACAAACACCTTGAGAGATGGCTTTTCAATGATGTGATTACAAAAAGCAATGGCGTGATTGTGCTCTGTGTTAACCCCATGGTTAAATCTGCTATTTTCTTCTTTTCTTCTGGCCTATTGGCTTCACCGCGTTGTCTGCTTGCTGAAATAAAACGCTCTGTCTGTCAGTTTCTCTGTCTTTCCAATCCATCTATCTATCCATCCATCTATCCACAATGTATCTCTCCACATCTACTCCATGTGTTAACTCGAATCCCCATCTTCCCTTCCTTTATCCTTGACATTCCTCACTGTCTTCCGTTCTCTCCCATGATGCCTGGAAGCCAAAGCGTACAATCAATGTGCTTCTCCGACCACCAGCATGGAGAAAAGAGGCCTGTCGGCCGGCGTGAGTTAACGCAGAAATAACATGCCACCCAAAGTGACACTGTGGTGACAAACACTCGGCGGAGGCAGTTAAGGGAAGGGGTGCGATGTGGTAAGAGGGGAGGGGGGTCGGGGCGGTTTGACTCGGCCCATCCCTTCAGACAGATCTGAAAATGCAGATGACCCGAGCATGCCACCGCTGTCAGCATCCATCCCTCAGCCGCCCGGGGCAACGCCTCACACACAGGGATCCGCTGATTAAATGTAATTAACTGTCCAATAAACACGGCAACCACATGTGCAAACGCAGCCCCTGGCAGAGGATAAATGAGACGGGCGAGGAGATGGTGAGAGGGGAGATGGATGGGGGAAATTGAAGGGGGGAGAGGGTTGGAGAAATGGGTTTGTGGGGGTATCTGCCTGACACATTAGCAGGGATAGCAAAGACCCAACCCGTGGCTCTGGGGTTAAGCAAAGTCTGGCTGCCCGAGGTTGGGCACAGGCTAAATTCATTTTAATCTCCTCATTGATTTTCATTTCGTCATCTACACTGGTTGTTTGCTCAGTACCTTGAATGTTTGTTTGCTGTCACATTTGATTCTCTGAAATCTCCAAGTGGAGAATCAGTGACAGGGAATCCTCACGATTTCATGGGCAGGACCGGCTTGAGTGACGGACAGGCTGGATGGAGAGATCGGCTGACTGACTGGCAGACGAGTGCTGCAGAATGGCATTGCTTGCCCCCACACCCATCCTGCCGCCTGTCTTGAGGACGCCACCTGAGGTGCATATGTGCGTGTGTGTGTTTGTGTGTGTATGCCTGAGACTGCAAGAGGGTGACTGCGTCTGGTTGCCATGGTGACAGCTGACTGCTTGTCCCCACACCGCAGGCACTAGTCAAGCTGCGGGTGTGTGCACACTATTTGGATAAGTATGTGTGTACTGTATGTGCATGTTCGTATTTGTGACCGTGTATGTATGTGATCGTGAGAGGGGGAGAAGAGAAACGGGTAGGAGACAAAGAAAGAGCTGAAGAGAGAAAGAATGACATTGAGATGAAACAATAAACTATCAGTATGTGCACCGTCTAGTAGAAAATGTTTGCCTCTATATGTGTGCATTTGGGCATATGGAGGTGGGGGGGATCCTTTGATATGTAAATGAATGCATACATGACAGCCGTTTGTCATGTGTGCTTGCATGTATAGAAACATTCTGTGTGTATGTGTGATATCCCTGTGCTAGACTTGTGCGTCAGGCTGGCTCAAACCCTGGTGTACCCATCAGGACAGTTTCTAGAGCTGCGCAGTGTGTCAACATTTACCCACACTGACGTGCTAATTTAGCTCCCCCTGGAGCAGGAGCTGGGAAAGAGAGAGGGGGGGGGGGGGGGCGGTCTCACCTTACACTTTTGTGGTGGTGTAATATCATCTGCCTTGTAGCCACGCAGTTATGCGATGACGTCTCCATTTATCCCACATTCAAACACCAATAATGGAAACCAACATCAAGCATTAGCTGCTAATGTTATAGTGTCTCCCAACACACCACCAGTATTATGTGTTAGAGTATAGCCCCATTTAGGCTAGAAAGTCTGCAGTGCTAGCTAATATGAACGATTCAATTCTGTGTGCAATTAAACTCCCTTTGACTATGCATTGTTGCATTGCAAAATATTTCTGATGCGAGACTGCATATCTGCCTGTGACTGAGGCCAGTCACCTGTACCACAGTAGCTGAAGGTCCCTTGAATCTGGGATTCTAAATCAATACCCAAAGGTAATACCCTCCACAGGTCTCGCCACTATTTGATCTCCTACTTTATTATCCTTTTCATGTGACAATTTATGGAAACTTAGCCTGCGTTTTCACCAAGACTTAAGAAAATTGGATTTTATTGTCTGCTATCAGGGCAATCTCTAGTTGGTATGGGAGGAAAATAAGGAGCGATTATTATGTGGCAGTGATAGAGGAAGGGACTGGTTGTATCTTTTCAATTACATATACCATCAACCTCTTTATGGCTACGCTGTTAGCACCTGCCGTTTAAAAATGGCCACCATGTTCATGCAGTCACTCATCAAATACAGAGGCATCAAATCTCTTTGCAGAGCTGTGTTCAGCTATTTGGTTGTAAGTAACCCACTGAACATTTAGACAACTCATAAAGTCTTCACGACTACTGAGTAAATAAGGAATTCAGTCTATATCTGGCCTATTTATTCACCATTAATATGACACAATGCATAGTAATATTCAATACAACATAGGCATGTGACATTCTTAGAAAAATGGCGGGGGTTGGGGGGGGTTCAAAATAAAAGCACGTAGGTGATAGGTAAATTCTCTGCGGTTGGAAACAGAGAGAGAAATTGCTAAAGCCAATCTAATAATAAAGATTAATTCCCCTTGACTTATTCCAAATTTTGTTGCGTTACAGCCTGAATTCAAAATTGATTAAATTGATTTTTTTTCTATCAGCCATCTACACAAAATACCCCATAATTTCTAAGTTAAAACATGTTTTTAGAAATTCCTGCTAATTTATTGAAAACGAATACAGAAATGTCTAATTTAAATATGTATTTACACCCTTGAGTCACCGTTGGCAGCGATTATAGCTGTGAGTCTCTCAGGCTAGGTTTCTAAGCTCTTTGCACACCATGATTATTAAAAAAAATTCTTCAAGCTCTGTCAAGTTGGTTGTTGATAATTGCTAGACAGCCATTTTCAAGTCTTGCCATAGATTTTCAAGACGATTTTAAGTCAAATCTGTAACCAGGCCATTCAGGAACATTCAATGTTCCCTTGATAAGGAACTTGTTTTAGGTTATTGTCCTGCAGAAAGGTGAATTTGTCTCCCAGTGTCTGTTGGAAAGCAGACTGAAGCAGGTTTTCCTTTAGGATTTTGCCTGTGCTTCTGTTTTTTTTTTATCTTAAAAAACTCTCTAGTCTATGCTGATGACAAGCATACCCATAACATGATGCAGCAACCACCATGCTTGATAATATGAAGAGTGGTATGTTGTGTTGGATTTGACACAAACATAACACTTTGTATTTAGGATATTAAGTTAATTTCTTTGCCACATGTTTACTTTAGTGACTTATTGCAAACAGGATGCACGTAAAGGCTTCCTTCTTTTCAATCTGTCATTTAGGTGAGTATTGTGGAATAACTACAATGTTGTTGATCCATCCACAGCCATTAAACTCTGTGACTGTTTTAAAGTCACCATTGGCCTCATAGTGAAATTCCTGAACGGTTTCCTTCCTCTCCGGCTACTGAGTTAGGAAGGACGCCTGTATCTTTGTGGTGACTGGGTCTATTGATACACCATCCAAAGTGTAATTAATAACTTCACCATGCTCAAAGGGATGTTCAATATCTTTTTTTTCTACCAATAGAAAACCTCCCTGGTCTTTGTGGTTAAATCTATGTTTGAAATTCCCTGCTTGACTGAGGGACCTTACAATTAACTGTATGTGTGGGGTACAGAGATGAGGTAGTCCTTCAAAAATCATGTTAAACACTATTATTGCTCACAGTGACTCAAGACATTTCACATTTTCATTTTTAATTAATTTGTAAATATTTCTAAAAACATAATTCCACTTTGACATTATGGGGTATTGTGTGTAGGCAAATGACACACAATCTCAATGTAATCCATTTTAAATTCATGCTGTAACACCACAAAATGTGGAAAAAGTCAAGGGGTGTTGTCACGCCCTGACCATAGTTTACTTTGTATTTTCTATGTTTTGATTGGTCAGGGTGTGATCTGAGTGGGCATTCTATGTTACATGTCTAGTTTGTCTAGTTCTATGTTCGGCCTGATATGGTTCTCAATCAGAGGCAGGTGTTTGTCATTGTCTCTGATTGGGAACCATATTTAGGTAGCCTGGGTTTCACTGTGTGTTTGTGGGTGATTGTTCCTGTCTATGTGTTTTTTTCACCAGATAGGCTGTTTAGGTTTTCGTTACGTTTTGTTTTGTAGTATTGAATTGGAGATTCGTGTTTCGTATTAATAAACATGGATCGTAAACCACACGCTGCATTTTGGTCCGACTCTCCTTCTCACGAAGAAAACCGTTACAGAATCACCCACCACAAAAGGACCAAGCAGCGTGTCAACAGGCAGGAGCAGCGCGAGGAGACGCGCAATAAGGATTTCTGGACATGGGAGGAAATCCTCGACGGGAGAGGACCCTGGGCTAAACCAGGGGAGTGTAGCCGCACTAAGGTGCAGCGGGAGAAGAAACAACAGGAACAGCCCAAGGAGGAGTACAGTATGGAGTATACTACTTGGGAGGAGATCGACAGGTGGGCGGCCGACCCAGGGAGAGTGCCGGAGCCCGCCTGGGATTCGCTGGAGCAGTGCGAGGAAGGTTACCGTAGAATGGAGGCGGTGAAAGCAGAGAGGCGCTGGTATGAGAAGGCAGCTCGGCGACGCGGATGGAAGCTTGAGAGGCAGCCCCAAAAATTTCTTGGGGGGGGGCTAACAGGGAGTATGGCTATGCCAGGTAGGAGACCTGGGCAGACTCCCTGTGCTTACCGGGGGGCTAGAGAGACCGGACAGGCACCGTGTTATGCAGTGGTGCGCACGGTGTCTCCAGTGCGGGTGCATAGCCCGGTGCGGTATATTCCAGCTCCGCGTGTCTGCCGGGCTAGATTGAGCGTCGAGCCTAATGCCATGAAGCCGGCTCTACGCAGCTGGTCCCCAGTGCGTCTCCTTGGGCCGGTTTACATGGCACCAGCCTTGCGCTCGGTGTCTCCGGTTCGCCTGCATAGTCCAGTGCGGGCTATTCCACCTCGCCGCACTGGCAGGGCGACCGTGAGCATTCAACCAGGTAAGGTTGGGCAGGCTCGGTGCTCAAGAGCTCCAGTGCGCCTGCACGGTCCGGTTTTTCCAGTACCACCTCCACACCCCAGCCCTCCGGTAGCAGCTCCCCGCACCAGGCTTCCTGTGCGTGTCCTCGGCCCAGTACCACCAGTGCCAGCACCACGCATCAGGCCTACAGTGCGCCTCGCCTGTCCAGCGCTGTCAGAGCCTCCCTTCTCTTCAGCGCTGTCGGAGTCTCCTGCCTGTTTAGCGCTGTTAGAGCCTGCCTTCTCTACAGCGCTGCCGGAGTCTCCCGCCTGTTCAGAACTGCCAGTTAGCATAGAGCTGCCAGTTAGCATAGAGCTGCCAGTTAGCATAGAGCTGCCAGTTAGCATAGAGCTGCCAGTTAGCATAGAGCTGCCAGTTAGCATAGAGCTGCCAGTTAGCAAGGAGCTGCCAGTTAGCAAGGAGCTGCCAGTCTGCAAGGAGCTGCCAGTCTGCAAGGAGCTGCCAGTCTGCAAGGAGCCGCCAGAGCTGCCAGTCTGCAGGATGCCGCCAAAGCTGCCAGTCTGCAAGGAGCCGCCAGAGCTGCCAGTCTGCAAGGAGCCGCCAGAGCTGCCAGTCAGCATGGAGCAGCCAGGGCCGCCAGTCAGCATGGAGCAGCCAGGGCCGCCAGTCAGCATGGAGCAGCCAGGGCCGCCAGTCAGCATGGAGCAGCCAGGGCCGCCAGTCAGCATGGAGCAGCCAGTCAGCATGGAGCAGCCAGTCAGCATGGAGCAGCCAGAGCAGCCAGTCAGCATGGAGCGGCCAGTCAGCATGGAGCAGCCAGTCAGCATGGAGCAGCCAGAGCTGCCAGTCAGCATGGAGCAGCCAGAGCAGCCAGTCTGTGTCGACCAGACTCTTCCAGATCTGCCAGTCGTCCAGACTCTTCCAGATCTGCCAGTCGTCCAGACTCTTCCAGATCTGCCAGTCGTCCAGACTCTTCCAGATCTGCCAGTCGTCCAGACTCTTCCAGATCTGCCAGTCGTCCAGACTCTTCCAGATCTGCCAGTCGACCAGACTCTTCCAGATCTGCCAGTCGACCAGACTCTTCCAGATCTGCCAGTCGACCAGACTCTTCCAGATCTGCCAGTCGTCCAGACTCTCCCAGATCTGCCAGTCGTCCAGATTCTCCCAGATCTGCCAGTCGTCCAGATTCTCCCAGATCTGCCAGTCGTCCAGATTCTCCCAGATCTGCCAGTCGTCCAGATTCTTCCAGATCTGCCAGTCGTCCAGATTCTCCCAGATCCGCCAGTCAGCCAGGATCTTCCAGAACCGCCAGCCAGCCAGGATCTGCCGGATCTAACCACCTGCCTGAGCTTCTTCTCAGTGCTGAGCTTCTTCTCAGTGCTGAGCTTCCTCTCAGGGCTGAGCTACCCATCTGTCCCGAGTTACCTCTGTCCCGAGCTGTCCCTCTGTCCCATGTTATCATTGTGGTGGGTAACCTATTTAGGGACGTTTAGGAGGGGGATTAAAACTGTCATGGAGTGGGGTCCACGTCCAGCGCCAGAGCCGCCACCGCGGACAGATGCCCACCCAGACCCTCCCCTATAGGTTCAGGTTTTGCGGCCGGAGTCCGCACCTTGGGGGGGGGGTACTGTCACGCCCTGACCATAGTTTACTTTGTATTTTCTATGTTTTGATTGGTCAGGGTGTGATCTGAGTGGGCATTCTATGTTACATGTCTAGTTTGTCTAGTTCTATGTTCGGCCTGATATGGTTCTCAATCAGAGGCAGGTGTTTGTCATTGTCTCTGATTGGGAACCATATTTAGGTAGCCTGGGTTTCACTGTGTGTTTGTGGGTGATTGTTCCTGTCTATGTGTTTTTTTCACCAGATAGGCTGTTTAGGTTTTCGTTACGTTTTGTTTTGTAGTATTGAATTGGAGATTCGTGTTTCGTATTAATAAACATGGATCGTAAACCACACGCTGCATTTTGGTCCGACTCTCCTTCTCACGAAGAAAACCGTTACAGGTGTGAATACTTTCTGAAGTCACTCTATGGTTCAAATAATTTAAATATTAAACGAATGATGAATGCAGGGCTCATTTATTTAGCATTTTTGTTTTTAATAACTCAAGAAATTAACACCAACACATAATTAAAAAAATATATATTCTCTGGTTCTGAAGTCAAAACTCAATCTGTTGAAGAAAATGTAATATTGTGTCTCTGCTGATGATAGTAGTGCAACAATACCAGATCAGACCGTGGATCAAGACTGTAACCTGTATAACAGTTTATCATGGGGGGGGGGGGGGGGGTGAAAATTGTCTGCGACTGTGGAACAGATTGCAAAAGCCTGGTGGAGTCATGAGATTTGGTGGAGCTGCCATTCTTTGTTCCCCTGGTTAGAGTGGAGATTAGAATGCAGATTGAAGCCATGTGTCGCATGTGGTTCCACGGATTACGGCTACATGATGCGAGACTCTGCCATCCAAGCACTGGAGCCTGCTCTGAAATCAATCCAAAGACAACACAACACACACACACACACACACACACACACGCACAAAAATGTCCTAACACAAAAAAAACTCACCTTTTCACACTTTCAGTTTCAGAATATACACGCTCTAATGTTCATGTTCAGAAATTCACTACCCACAACACCCTTTTGTTTATTGGAACGCATGGCAAGGGCCAATGAAAATAAAATGTAGCTGGTTTTGAAGCAGGTAATCTTATGATAGCAGAGGGAATGACACAGAGCTAAACTTTTACCAGGCTCCACACAGTACACCCACACACACACCCACACAGTACACCCACACACACACACCCACACAGAAAGATATACTGCATCTGGCTGCACTTCCTATGTCCCCCTCACGTATAGCCTGCCTACACATAAATACAAATACAATAATGTCCACTTCTGGGAATACAAGTCACATTTAATTGTTCCCCAAAGTCACTCGTCGAGAGGGAGATAATAGCATGTCGTCTAACATGGTCATTTACTTAGTCTAACCCATGTGTGTCTTCTCCCCGCCTCTCACCCTAATGGTGTGTCTCCAGGATTAAGTGATATAAATGGATGCTGTCGCTTCCCCAATGCTGCAGCCACCTGAAACTCAGAGAGAATAGGCCCCGAGGGAGGCTAGCCCAACTTGCACTTGCCAGCTCAATTCCACCACCACTGCAATCATCCGGATCAACTAAACAAACAGGCAAATGGGAAACGGGAGCTACTGGAGATACTCAGCACTTCAGATCTGTCTTGCTGTCAGCAGAGAAGCCGAACATATAGTAGAATGGTATGTGCCAAGACCCGTCGGAGTGGGGGGGTGTTGAGCCTCCCCCTAGGCCAGATGGTTTGGCCTTACCCTAATAAACAAACGTAGGAATGATAAACTACCCAAACATTTGGTGGACATTCATCAACTTACATACAGTAGCCTACCTTTAGTAATGAGGCTGTTTTAACCATTTATCATCCACTTCCTGTATGTTACTGTTATGTGTCCACAGGGATGATAGTATATACCTCAGACCAGAGCCATATATAAAGTTCAGGTAACTTTTACAATGGGTCTCCATCTATGGTTCTGGCCCAAATGGCACCCTATTCTCCACGTAGTGCACTACTTTTGACCAGGGACCATAGAGGAAAAGGGTGCCATTGGGGATGCAAGCCAGGGGCTCTGCCTCAGCAAGTTCATGGCCTCTGTGCCTGTTTCACCAATGTCTGTTTGTGTTTTTCTGTGTCTGGCACTCTCTCTAATGTACGATCACAACCTCTCCACTCCAACCCCCCCCCCCCCCCCCCCCCCTCCCCACACACACACACACACCTCCACCCCATTCCCCGCTTGCACCTCTGCTCACCTTGCTACAACACATCAGTAACGATCTCATTTACCGCCCCATTAATTGCCGTGGTATCAGACAGTGTGTGTGAGCGAGGGCGCCCGGACCTCTGGCTCTCTGTATGAAGACACAAGCTCAGAGGTTGGCACTGTATGGGTTCTTGCCCAGAAAGAAAAAGAGATCCCAACCGCTGTGCTGCAAACATATAGACAAAAAGCACACAGATGAGATAGCCCACAGATATAAAGCAGACAGATCAGACCGTATACCACATGTCGCAAACAATATTTGTATTGTTCTAATTACGTTGGTAACCAGTTTACAGTATAATAGCAATAAGGTACCTCGGGGGTTTGTGCTAAATGGCTAATATACCACGACTAAGGGCTGTATCTAGGTACTCTGCGTTACGTCGTGGTATATTGGCCATATACCACACCCCCTCGGGCCTTTTGCTTAAATATACCATCGCGGATGGTAAGAGTCATATTAAAAGTTACAATAACAGGTTGTAATTAAAGTAGTAGGTTATGGCTAAATCTAAAAGGCAGTAGGCTGTGTTATGACGACTGTATATGATATCTAATACTAAAAACATGTTTGCCCCCAATATTACCATGGATCACGTGTTACTGTGCAGCACTGTGCATGGTGGAACTCTTGTGTTTTTAATCATGACCACTGCTCTCTGTAAGTGGAGGTCTCTTGACTCTCTTCAGATAGATTCATGCTGAGTGCTACTGTGAGTGCTCAGCCTTAAGAATCTTAAATATTGCTACACATGTGCTCCTCCCAACAAGTGTGCACCTGTTTTTAGTGTACATCTAAACTGAAATCGACAGCCCTCCCCCACCCCCAGTGACTAACACACGCACACACACGCACACACACACACACACACACACACACACACACACACACGCGACTAGCAAACACACACTCACACGCTGTCTCTCTCTCTCCTCACACACACACGCACACAGTGCCGACACATTAGCAGGAGGGCCGCTAATGAAGTGAATAGATGCTACTGTAATGAGTTTGTAGATGCATCTGCATTTGCCTTCCATTCATCTAGACTAGCACATGAGGTAGTATGTGACAACACTCACAGTTTAATCGCCACATTAGACCTATTTTTCTCGACAGTACACTGAGCAACAGGTGTCTGTCTGGCAAAATGCAACCTGGGATAATCACTTCATTGATTATGTGGAAGGCTTGATTCGAAAGGTTGTATTCTCTGCTTATTTTATTTTAACTGGATATAAGTCAGATGAGTGTCCTTTTTGTGGAGTACCCTGCATAGCTGCTGGAAGTAGTTTGGGGGGGTGCAATGTTTTTGCTGACGGGGAGAGAATTGCCCGTGCTGAAGACGTCTGTATCGGTCCTCTAATACAGGACTAGTAAAGGCCCTAAATGTAAATGTATTTGAGTGTTTACCAGCATTTCTAACTTGAGTCTAATAATTATCTGTACAAAACAACAATCTGATAATATTTGGGGAATGTGAAAATAATTGCTTGATACAGTATATGTTTTCAAGTTTCTTGAAATACTTTGCAAATGCAACTCATTTCTATGTGAAAACTGATATGATCTATTCACTCATTTTAGTAGATTCCCTTATCCAGAGCAACTTACAATAGTGAAGGAATTCATTTTGGTACTGGTCCCCTGTGGTATTCAAACCCACAACCCTGACATTGCAAGCACCATACTCTACCAACTGAGCCACGTCATCACATCATCAAAACCCACTTTATGTCTCAATGTCCTCAATTACTGTATTGTGCATTGTTTTTCTTCATGGTGATGGAAAGTCTACAGGTACAAACCTAGATGACCAGCCTATGTACAATACAGTAATGTACATTTACTTTAAGTGGTTTGTAAGGATGATAAATTAAAACTGCACAAAAAATGGTTGTTTTCCATGTTATTTGATTTTAAAAAAATTCTTTGCACATAACTTTGCACCTTTTGATGTAAAAGTTTGAGTGCAGGGTTTTGTTCTTTCTGGATTCCTTTAGAATTACAATCTCAGAGAAAGGGACACGGCAACAACTCTTACAATTCAAACTATTGAATCCTGGAGGATAGTGTTCTTAATTATACAACTACCTTTTTTGACAAGGTGGAGATAAAAAAAAAAAAAGTGTTGCCCATGCGCTATGGGAGTATATATCGGTCTGATAATACTAGTAAAGGTCTAGTAAACTAGTAAAGTACTTTTGTGAAAATATATTTTAATTTTTTCTGTTTTTTTAGGGGTGTTGCAGCACCCTCAGCACCCCTACTTCCCACGTGTCATAATCCTGGTTGATTACTGTGGGATGTTTGTCTGATTCCTTATCGATGGGAAGTAGGGGTGCTGTTCAACCTCTCTTTCATATCGTCTGAGATCCTCAAGGATTGGAAAGCTGCCGCAGTCATCCCCCTCTTCAAAGGGGGAGACACCCTGGACCCAAACTGTTACAGACCTATATCCATCCTGACCTGCCAATCTAAGGTCTTCGAAAGCCAAGTCAACAAAAAGGTGACTGACCATCTCGAATCCCACCGTACCTTCTCCGCTGTGCAATCTGGTCTCCGAGCCGGTCACGGGTACACCTCAGCCACGCTCAAGGTACTAAACGATATCATAACCGCCATCGATAAAAGACAGTACTGTGCAGCCGTCTTCATCGACCTGGCCAAGGCTTTCGACTCTGTCAATCACCATATTCTTATCAGCAGACTCAGTAGCCTCGGTTTTTCTAATGACTGCCTTGCCTGGTTCACCAACTACTTTGCAGACAGAGTTCAGTGTGTCAAATGGGAGGACATATTCTCCGGTCCTCTTGCAGTCTCTATGGAGGTGCCACAGGGTTCAACACCCGACTAGCCCGACTAGCATCACCACCCTGGATGGTTCCGACCTAGAATATGTGGACATCTATAAGTACCTAGGTGTCTGGCTAGACTGTAAACTCTCCTTCCAGACTCATATTAAACATCTCGAATCTAAAATCAAATCTAGAGTCGGCTTTCTATTCCGCAACAAAGCCTCCTTCACTCACGCCGCCAAACTTACCCTAGTAAAACTGACTATCCTACCGATCCTCGACTTCGGCGATGTCATCTACAAAATAGCTTCCAATACTCTACTCAGCAAACTGGATGCAGTTTATCACAGTGCCATCCGTTTTGTTACTAAAGCACCTTATACCACCCACCAGTGCGACCTGTAGCTCTAGTCGGCTGGCCCTCGCTACATATTCGGCGCCAGACCCACTGGCTCCAGGCCATCTACAAGTCCATGCTAGGTAAAGCTCCGCCTTATCTCAGTTCACTGGTCACGATGGCAACACCCACCCGTAGCACGCGCTCCAGCAGGTGTATCTCACTGATCATCCCTAAAGCCAACACCTCATTTGGCCGCCTTTCGTTCCAGTTCTCTGCTGCCTGTGACTGGAACGAATTGCAAAAATCGCTGAAGTTGGAGACTTTTATCTCCCTCACTAACTTTAAACATCTGCTATCTGAGCAGCTAACCGATCGCTGCAGCTGTACATAGTCTATCGGTAAATAGCCCACCCAATTTACCTACCTCATCCCCATACTGTTTATATTTATTTACTTTTCTGCTCTTTTGCACACCAATATCTCTACCTGCACATGACCATCTGATCATTTATCACTCCAGTGTTAATCTGCAAAATTGTAATTATTCGCCTACCTCCTCATGCCTTTTGCACACAATGTATATAGACTCTCTTTTTTTTCTTTTTTTTTCTACTGTGTTATTGACTTGTTAATTGTTTACTCCATGTGTAACTCTGTGTTGTCTGTTCACACTGCTATGCTTTATCTTGGCCAGGTTGCAGTTGTAAATGAGAACTTGTTCTCAACTAGCCTACCTGGTTAAATAAAGGTGAAATAAAAATAAAACAATTTTTTAAAAATCGATAAAGACAAACATCCCGCAATAATCAACCATAATCAATGTTTTGCCTTTTGATGTGGGCGTTTAGATCCATCAGTCCCATCTTGACTGCTAGGATATTATCAGTCCCATCGTGACTGCTAGGATATTATCAGTCCCATCGTGACTGCTAGGATATTATCAGTCCCATCGTGACTGCTAGGACATTATCAATCCCATCGTGACTGCTAGGATATTATCAGTCCCATCATGACTGCTAGGATATAATCAGTCCCATCGTGACTGCTAGGATATTATCAGTCCCATCGTGACTGCTAGGATATTATCAGTCCCATCATAACTGCTAGGATATTATCAGTCCCATCGTGACTGCTAGGATATTATCAGTCCCATTTTAACTGCTAGGATATTATCAGTCCCATCGTGACTGCTAGGATATTATCAGTCCCATCATGACTGCTAGGATATTATCAGTCCCATCATAACTGCTAGGATATTATCAGTCCCATCATGACTACGATGAGACTGACGGTTCTAAACACCCACAAAAAAAAGAAAAAAAAAGGCAAAAACATGAAAGCAAGGGAAAATTAAGACTATGCATGGGTACAAACACAATTCCGTCCTCTTTCTCCCTCTCTCCCAGTGAGGGGGTGATGATCCTACTCTACCAGCCTGTTGTAGGGCTCTGTGGGGTGCCATCTCCATACCAGGAGCGGCCTAATTAAGATATATCTGCCCTCTGTACACATTACAGGAAGGAGCCACACACACAGGAGCACACATACATACACACACACGCAGGCGTACACACACATACTTGCAGACACACACTGATGTTCACACTAACACACACCACACGTGCACACACACACACACTGATGCCCACACGCAAATGCGCACACACTCCACCACATGCGGTAGACAGGGACCTCCAGACACCTATGTGAACCTATAATTGCCACACACCTAGCACAGGTGTCATTCCTCACCATAGCCATTACAGCTGCTGCTATTGTAATTAGGAGTGCTGTGCCAGCACGTAGCCTAGTGGTTAGAGCATTGGACTAGTAAACGAAAGATTGCCAGATTGATTCCCCGAGCTGACAAGGTAAAAATCTGTCGTTCTGCCCCTGAACAAGGCAGTTGACCCACTGTTCCTAGGCTGTCATTGAAAATAAGAATTTGTTCTTAACGGACTTGCCTAGTTAAATACAGGTTTTTAAAAAATACTGTAATGCAAGGTATTTAAAGTTGCAAAGAAGTAGGTGGCACTAGAATCTCAGACAATATCAATGTATAAGGGAAAAGCATTATGAAGACAGTTCTGTGTCCAACTACAGTACTGTGGTATGGTTATGTATATTGCTAGAGGGTAGTCATGCATAATACAGCAGGACTAGACTAGAACAGTGGGGTGGATACTGTGTCAGCAAAAGCCAAGTCTCTGTTATCATCGACAGTGCATAATAGCTAAATAAAGTATTTTACATTTTTTTTTAAAGAACATGGTGAGAACACCGCAGGGTAAGAGAGAGAAAGTGTGTTAGTATTTCTTAAGAGTAATGATTGTAATGAGGCGTTGTGCAGGCTCGTCACATCCACTGTACACTTGGCCATGAAATGAGAGCATAATTACACCAGAGAGCCTCTTTTTGTCTCTTAATTTCCTCTCGTCTCCACCACGCTATGCACCATCGCTGTCAGGTGGCACCGCCTAGCTACATACAGACAGATGAAGATGAATCACACACACAGGCACAGACAAGCACACACACACACACACATATAAATAATAATAATAATACATGGTAATTATAAAGCACTATAAAGACCCAAAGTCACTTTACAATTATAGAAATGAAAATGAAAAACAAGAAAACAGGAGCCAAAACAAAACATCAGACTAAACAAAATAGTGGTGGACCCCAAGAAAGGAAAGAGTGTGATGTATCAGTATTAGGGAAGGGGGGGGCATACACACACAGAGACGCACGCACGCACGCACGACAAGGCTTGCACGAGCAAAAACACAAGGCTTGCATGAGCACACATACACATGCATGCACATGTGTAAAAACACACACCCTCTCTGTCGTCATTTCACCTGTAAAATGGCCAAAGTCTTCCCAAAATATCTCTAGCAAAATACAGCAGTTTCCGAAGACCACCAGATCAGTACAACGTGGCAATGAGAAACAGAGAACACAAATACATGAAGACATATTGAAACTGGATTTCCTCTTCAGTAAGAGGGTTGAATACAATGGTGTGAGGAAGCGGTTACCGTTTAGTTCAATCACTTTGGTGCCATTTAAAAATAAAAAAAATATCGGGGCACATTTTCAAGTATCTAAGCACAGAAATGTCAGAAGATCATCAAAATGGCTCATGTTCCTAAACTCTAAGCACATTTTCAATTGACTGAGTACAACAAACAAATGCAAAGTCACTTGTTCACTCCACCAAATCCCTCTTTCAATTTGGATTCAATTTGGATTCAATTTTGGATTCAATTTTGCTTCTCAAAATGCAATATTCACTTTACTTTTGATACGATTTTCTTGTCATTTGTTAACAATACAATAAGCTATCACTTAATCAAAATGGAAAACTATTGGCCCGACATTACAGTGCCTTGCAAAAGTATTCGGCCCCCTTGAACTTTGCGACCTTTTGCCACATTTCAGGCTTCAAACATAAAGATATAAAACTGTATTTTTTTGTGAAGAATCAACAACAAGTGGGACACAATCATGAAGTGGAACGACATTTATTGGATATTTCAAACTTTTTTAACAAATCAAAAACTGAAAAATTGGGCGTGCAAAATTATTCAGCCCCTTTACTTTCAGTGCAGCAAACTCTCTCCAGAAGTTCAGTGAGGATCTCTGAATGATCCAATGTTGACCTAAATGACTAATGATGATAAATACAATCCACCTGTGTGTAATCAAGTCTCCGTATAAAATGCACCTGCACTGTGATAGTCTCAGAGGTCCGTTAAAAGCGCAGAGAGCATCATGAAGAACAAGGAACACACCAGGCAGGGCCGAGATACTGTTGTGAAGAAGTTTAAAGCCGGATTTGGATACAAAAAGATTTCCCAAGCTTTAAACATCCCAAGGAGCACTGTGCAAGCGATAATATTGAAATGGAAGGAGTATCAGACCACTGCAAATCTACCAAGACCTGGCCGTCCCTCTAAACTTTCAGCTCATACAAGGAGAAGACTGATCAGAGATGCAGCCAAGAGGCCCATGATCACTCTGGATGAACTGCAGAGATCTACAGCTGAGGTGGGAGACTCTGTCCATAGGACAACAATTTGTTTATTGCACAAATCTGGCCTTTATGGAAGAGTGGCAAGAAGAAAGCCATTTCTTAAAGATATCCATAAAAAGTGTTGGTTACCTGGGAGACACACCAAACATGTGGAAGAAGGTGCTCTGGTCAGATGAAACCAAAATTGAACTTTTTGGCAACAATGCGAAACGTAATGTATGGCGTAAAAGCAACACAGCTCATCACCCTGAACACACCATCCCCACTGTCAAACATGGTGGTGGCAGCATCATGGTTTGGGCCTGATTTTCTTCAGCAGTGACAGGGAAGATGGTTCAAATTGATGGGAAGATGGATGGAGCCAAATACAGGACCATTCTGGAAGAAAACCTGATGGAGTCTGCTAAAGACCTGAGACTGGGACGGAGATTTGTCTTCCAACAAGACAATGATCCAAAACATAAAGCAAAATCTACAATGGAATGGTTAAAAAATAAACATATCCAGGTGATAGAATGGCCAAGTCAAAGTCCAGACCTGAATCCAATCGAGAATCTGTGGAAAGAACTGAAAACTGCTGTTCACAAATGCTCTCCATCCAACCTCACTGAGCTCGAGCTGTTTTGCAAGGAGGAATGGGAAAACATTTCAGTCTCTCGATGTGTAAAACTGATAGAGACATACCCCAAGCGACTTACAGCTGTAATCGCAGCAAAAGGTGGCGCTACAAAGTATTAACTTAAGGGGGCTGAATACTTTTGCACGCCCAATTTTTCAGTTTTTGATTTGTTAAAAAAGTTTGTAATATCCAATAAATGTCGTTCCACTTCTTGATTGTGTCCCACTTGTTGTTGATTCTTCACAAAAAAATACAGTTTTATATCTTTATGTTTGAAGCCTGAAATGTGGCAAAAGGTCGCAAAGTTCAAGGGGGCCGAATACTTTCGCAAGGCACTGTATGTAGTGCATAGTTAATGTATATAGTTTGATTACTGCTGAACCTCATAAATCTATTTTTGACTATTTATGTTGGAAGGTAAAACCAAGTAATGTATGGATGTGGCTGTAAAGACTACAAATGTTCAATCAGCCAGTGTGCTTCAATAGGACAAAGGGGAAAGAGTGTGTCAGGGTTACCCAAAATGGGCCGAATTTGGCCTGCGGGTTGTTTTATTTCCCCCCCCAAGTTAACAAAAATGTATTTTAAAAAAATACTTTATTTTTAAAATATTTTTTTAACATTATTGTTGGAAATAATAGCCTGTAAAACACCAGGAAATCAGCTCCAAGTGATTTTTCTTTTTGAAAAGCTGTTCAAGTATAATAGGGACAGTGTACAAATTATGTAGACACTCTTTTCCAGAGTGACTTACAAGAGCAATTATGGTTTTGTGCCTTTCTCAATGGCACATCCACAGATTCTTCACCTTGAGCAGCTTCGGGATTTGAACCAGTGACCTTTCAATTACAGGCCCAATGCTCTTAACCACTAGGATACCTGCTGACCCTGTTGATTCCTGCCACCCGCAAGAAAAACATCGTCCTGCGGCTTGATCGAGTTGATGATCCCTGCTCTATGTGCTACCATTTGGAATTACAGTGTATTGTACAATTTACTGCTGAAATACCCGGAGGACAAATACCTTTTTGTTTTTTTTACAGCTTTTCTGCCACACACACATACATTTTGCATACACATTTTGCATACATGGTACTTTTACAGTTGAAGTCGGAAGTTTAATTACACTTAGGTTGGAATCATTAAACCTTGTTTTTCAACCACTCCACACATTTCTTGTTAACAAACTATAGTTTTGGCAAGTCGGTTAGGACATCTACTTTGTGCATGACACAAGTAATGTTTCCAACAATTGTTTACAGACAGATTATTTCACTTATAATTCACTATATCACAATTCCAGTGGATCAGAAGATTACATACACTAAGTTGACTGTGCCTTTAAACAGCTTGGAAAATTCTAGAAAATGATGTCATGGCTTTAGAAGGTTCTGGCTAATGGACATAATTTGAGTCAATTGGAGGTGTACCTGTGGATGTATTTCAAGGCCTACCTTCAAACTCAGCATCTTTTTTTGACATAATGGGAAAATCAAAGGAAATCAGCCAAAAATAATTGTAGACCTCCACAAGTCTGGTTCATCCTTGGGAGCAATTTCCAAAAGCCTGAAGGTACCGCGTTCATCTGTACAAACAATAGTACGTAAGTATAAACAACAAGTGACCACACAGCTGTCATACCGCTCCGGAAGGAGACTGTCTCCTAGAGATGAACGTACTTTTGTGCGAAAAGTGCAAATCAATCCCAGAACAACAGCAACGTACCTTGTGAAGATGCTGGAGGAAGCAGGTACAAAAGTATCTATATCCACAGTAAAACGAGTCCTATATCGACATAACCTGAAAGGCCACTCAGCAAGGAAGAAGCCACTGCTCCAAAACCGCCATAAAGCCAGACTACGGTTTGCAACTGCACATGGGGACAAAGATGGTACTTTTTGGAGAAATGTCCTTTGGTCTGATGAAACAAAAATAGAACTGTTTGGCCATAATAACCATTTGTTATGTTTGGAGGAAAAGGGGGAGGCTTGCAAGCCGAAGAACACCATCCCAACCGTGAACCACGGGGGTGGCAGCATCATGTTGTGGGGGTGCTTTGCTGCAGGAGGGACTGGTGCACTTCACAAAATAGATGGCATCATGAGGAGGACAATTATGTCGATATATTGAAGCAACATCTCGAGACATCAGTCAGGAAGTTAAAGCTTGGTCGCAAATGGATCTTCTAGAACTGAAAAGCGCGTGCGAGCAAGGAGGCCTACAAACCTGACTCAGTTACACCAGCTCTGTCAGGATGAATGGGCCAAAATTCACCCAACTTATTGTGGGAAGCTTGTGGAAGGCTACCCAAAATATTTGACCCAAGTTAAACAATTTAAAGGCAATTCTACCAAATATGAATTGAGTGTATGTAAACTTCTGACCCACTGGGAATGTGATGAAAGAAATAAAGATGAAATAAATCATTCTCTCTATTATTATTCTGACATTTCACATTCTTAAAATAAAGTGGTGATCCTAACTAACCTTAGACAGGGAGTTTTTACTAGGATTAAATGTCAGGAATTGTGAAAAACTGAGTTTAAATGTATTTTGCTAAGGTATGTAAACTTACAACATTAACTGGATATAAAGCAGTCACATAACAATAATACATTACCAAACATAAGCTCTTTAATTTCAACCCTCAGCCACTCTGACCATCCCACCTATCACCATAGACCACCCTCGTGGTGGTCTATGTGCCATATATTTTTCAATTATGCTGTGATGTTTTACCAAATTTTTGGTTAGTTTTAAGTGTATGTTGTGATTTTTTACCATTCCTGAACCTGTGACCAGAAAAAAGCTACATCGGGGCAATACCAGAATAAATTATCTATTGATTCTGTCTCTTCGCAGAAAAATCTACAGAGCTGAGATTGTTGTATGCTGGCAGGTAGCCTAGCGGTTAGAGCGTTGGGCCAAATCAAATCCCTGAGCTGACAAGGTAAAAATCTGCCATTCTGCCCCTGAGCAAGGCACTTAACCCACTGTTCCACGGGTGTTGAAGAAGTGGATGTCAATTATGGCAGCCCCTCACACCACTCTGATTCAGAGGGGTTGGGTTAAATATGAAATACACATTTCAGTTGAATGTGTTCAGTTGTACAACTGACTAAGTATCCCCCCTTTCCCCATATATATAACATTCTGTTGGTGGCAAGAATGTTATATAATAATTTAATTTGAAGCAAATTTAGTTTTTTTGTACCAGTTCGTAAACCATGTGCCATGGAATAGGTACATCGAAAATCCTGTTTATTTTGCAACCGGTGTGGCGCAGCTGTCAACATTTTTATCCTCAAATAAAACTGCCACATTTTTATATTTTTAATCCATTTTAGAATAAGGCTGTAACGTAACAAAATGTGCCAATGTGACTGAAAATAGATGTAAGTGGGACTGAGGACTTTGTCAAATCGACCTTGAGCGGGATACAAAGACACAAAAAGAACGTAAAAGAGATAGTGAGAAGAGGGAAAAAGACAAAGAAGCTTGCTGGGGATTGAGGTGCTTCATCATTGTCTGGTGCGTTTAATGAGCAGGAATTAAACAATGACAGCGGATAATAACCTGAGAAGTGCTCTGTCACACCTGAAGGCTGCCTCCCCACTGTGACATGATGTTACACCTCCACCCCCCTTCAGAATGGGGACCCGACACACACACGCACGCACGCACGCACACACACACACACACACACACACACACACACACACACACACACACACACACACACACACACACACACACACACACACACACACCAATACCTGTGTACACTTACACACATGCACACACACACACACACACACACACACACACACACACACACACACACACACACACACACACACACACACACACACACACACACACACACACACACCAATACCTGTGAACACTTACGCACACACATGCACACACACAAACAAATACACATTCCTCTACGTAAGTGGTCACTTTCGCAGTCAAAAAGCAATTCGAGATCTACCGCTGAGAATTCTTTTTTAACTTGATTTTTTTTACATTAACCTAATAAAAACTGTTCTGTATCAATGAGGTTTGTGCGGTAGGACTAAGACATTATCACAGCATTATCTACCGCTCAGATTTCTTTTTTTACATGACTTCAAAAATGTAACAACCTAATAAAAACAGTTCTGTAAAGGCAGTTATTCTCAGACCATACTATATTTTAAAACTCGAGCTTTGATAACGAAATACATCAATTGGTGTAGCACTTGCGTGGCACAGCTGAGCATAAATTTAAATACTTACCAAATAATTAACTTTTTTTTATTTTACTGGACTGATGGTATCTGCGTCTGATGGTCATGGTGCTATCAAGATAACTGGGAACTCAGAAAAAAACGTCAGTGATCTTCAGGTCGGAAAGTCGGAGTTCTAAAAGATGCCAGAGATTCCAACTCGGAATTCCCAGATGTCTTGAACGCACTGAAGTAGTGAGTCTGAGATTTCCAAATTCTGAGTTCCCAGTTGTTTTGAGCAAGGCATTAGTCTCAGCAGAGGGAGAGTGAGAACAGCAGAGGGTCTGCCTCTCACGGTCTGTGCTCTCTCCTTCCCTTCCTCCAGTGAGACTGACCAGAGCGAGGACATCGTCTTCCACCTGATGGCGAAACTCAAGTCGCACCGCATCAGCATCTGCCTCGTGCACAAATTCAAATTGTTCCTATGACCAGAGAAAGGGCTATCAATACACATTGTAGCTGCAGCGTGAGTGGAAGTAGGGAGAAGCGCTTTATGTTTTGTGATAGTGTTGAATAAAAACAGTGTTGACAGTGCTGAATGAAAACTTAAAGATGAAATCACTCTTAAAAACAGCAGCTCTTTGCTGTATTCTTTAACAGTCTCTCTCTGGTCATGGTTTTAAAAGTTATGAAGTCTCATGTACGCTAGTATCAAACTTTAGCCACAGATCTCACAGCCTACCTGGTGCGCAGGGCTCTTGAATCAAGTCCACCTACCGCCAACAACACAACATGAATACAAAATGAAAGGGAGCGCAAGCCTTTATTGTTGGCTTTTCTACAGAAATGTTTGGTGATTGATGCCCCACGAGGTGAGATCGTGCATGGAGCCCCAGACCGAGGGTGATTGACCGTCATCTTGAACATCTTCCATTTTCTAATAATTGCGCCAACAGTTGTTGCCTTCTCACCAAGCTGCTTGCCTATTGTCCTGTAGCCCATCCCATCCTTGTGCAGGTCTACAATTTTATCCCTGATGTCCTTACACAGCTCTCTGGTCTTGGCCATTGGGGAGCGGTTGGAGTCTGTTTGATTGAGTGTGTGGACAGGTGTCTTTTATACAGGTAATGAGTTCAAACAGGAGCAGTTAATACAGGTAATGAGTGGAGAACAGGAGGGATTCTTAAAGAAAAACAGGTCTGTGAGAAACGGAATTCTTACTGGTTGGTAGGTGATCAAATACTTATGTCATTTGCAATAAAATGCAAATTAATTACTCATAAATCATACAATGTGATTTTCTGGATTTTAGATTCCGTCTCTCACAGTTGAAGTGTACCTATGATAATAATTACAGACCTCTATATGCTTTGTAAGTAGGAAAACCTGCAAAATCGGCAGTGTATCAAATACTTGTTCTCCCTACTGTAATTGTATGATGCATTGGTATGATGAAAAGAGGAAATCAAAGCTCATTAAGGAAACCCTCTGCGTTGGAACATTGTTGCGCGGACTTCCTTCCATTCAGCCACAAGAGCATTAGTGAGGTAGTGCATCAATGTTGGGCGATTAGGCCTGGCTCGAAGTCAGCATTTTATTAATCCCAAAGGTGTTCAATGGGGTTGAGGTCAAGGCTCTGTGCAGGCCAGTCAAGTTATTCCACACCGATCTCTACAAACAATTTCTGTATGGACCTCACTTTGTGCACGGGTGCATTGTCATGCTGAAACAGGAAATGGCCTCCCCCAAACTGTTGCCAGAAAAGTTGGAAGCACAAAATATCATTGTACGCTGTATCATTAAGATTTCCCTTCACTGGAACTAAGCGGCCTAGCCCGAACCATGAAAAACAGCCCCAGACAATTATTCCTCATCCACCAAACTTTAAAGTTGAAAATATGCATTTGGCAGGTAGTGTTTTCCTGGCATCCCCCAAACCCAGATTAGTCCATCGGACTGCCAGATGGTGAAGCATGATTCAACACTCCAGAGAACGCGTTTCCACTACTCCAGAGTCCAATGGCGGTAAGCTTTACACCGTCCAGCCGACACTTGGCATTTTGATCCCAAGCTGTGTCGCAGTTGGCCACGACCGGGAGACCTGTGAGGCGGCGCACAATTGGCACAGCATCATCTGGGTTAGGGGAGGTTTTGGCCGGCCGGGATGTTCTTGTCCCATCATGCTCTAGTGGTTCCTGTGGCAGGCACAGTTGCACTGTATTTTCTCCCACACATTGGTCTGGCTTCCGGGTTAAGCAAAAGTGAATTTGATGTCTATTTGGGTGGAAAATTAGTGGCCGTGTTTGAATATTCATACTTGTGTCTTAAATAGTAGGCTGCTTGAGCGTGTGCATTTTTTTTTTATATAGTATGCAACATTTCAAAAAATCTAGCATAAATTGAATGCTAGGATGTCATACTCATTTTGGCTTTGACAACAGCTGATCTATTAGATATGCGGATGCATTACCAAAATCAACGAATAGCGGAAAACAACACAATCACGCATGATGTATTCTCAGTAAGCGAAAATAGAATGTTTTATCATATTTTAATTTGAAAAAATGTACTATGCTTCAAATGCCAGGATGTTATACTCATTTTGTTTTTTCATCTAGTAGAATTCTCTGCACACTTTTTTAGGGAATTTCAGAGCCACAATGCATTGGAAGAAGGTAGTTGCGAGTTTTGAAAGCTAGATCTCTTCAAGTAAACAACAAACAACAAACAACTTGGAAGATGGCGAATAGCGAAGCTTCTGCAGTGGTGTTCAAATGTACGTAGCTTTTGTTCTCCTTAAAATGATTAACACTATTTCATAGTAACGTTACATTTTTGAAAACAGATCTGAGAGCTAGCTACGTGTTTTAGTAGGACTAGAAGTTATAGCGGTTTGAACAGTAACCTTAGCTACTGTAACGTCGGGAGAGTGATGGGTGTGGAGTCAGACGCAGAGAGCAGAAGGTAGACGGAAAAAACGCTTTAATGTCCTCAATCACAGTAACAGGTACAAACATGGGTGAAGCGCAAAACACAGGCGCAACAAACCCAAAACCACTGTTCCAAAAATACCGGACAGCGAAAACCCAAAAGTACACAAACACCACTAACGTAAAATAACCACAAGCCCGCACAAACACCAGCAGGCTAAACTAACTTAAAGAACACCCAACCCAAAACCCCAACAAGGAACAGGTGAAAACAATTAGACAAAAGCAAACGAAAAGGAAAAAGGGATCAGTGGCAGCTAGTAGACCGGCGACGACGACCGCCGAGCGCCACCCGAACAGGAAGGGGAGCCACCTTCGGTGGTATTCCTGACAGCTACAGGGTTGGCTACTTGCTTGCTGTTGAGCTACAACTTCATATTTGACATTAGCCTAGTTAACTAGCTACTTGTTGTAAATATCAAGGCTTGTGTTCATTTAATTCAGTGGCAAATGCAGCAGGAGAAATGCCGCAAACAGATTTTGAGTAAGTAATTTGACCATGGTTAGCTCTCTTGCCGCTACACTATGCACTGCCACTAGCTAAAGTTAGTAATACGGTAGTATACAGTTACATTCCTATTTTCCGCAGCGGCGCTGGTCCCAACACTTCTCTTTTCTTCTAGTTCTCATAACCTGTTATGGTGAAAACAATGTAAGCTGCACTCATTACTGTTTCACCTTGGCACTCTAATTTGATAAAGTATGTGGCAGTCTAGCTATATGCAGAATGTTCACACAACTCTACTTTGCTCATGTTTTGGTCAATGTTGTACTTCATCTTACGTCTTATCAAGATCTACGTGAAGGAGTGTGAGCTGTCACCTGCATGGGTAAAAAATAAGTCGGAGAACCATAAGAAATAATATACGGAGCGCTACTGTATGTTATCTTGACATGTATTGCTGTGATGTACTTGACTAATAAAGTTACCCTTCTCCTATGCTTCACTGGAACATTCACGTAAGTGTGAAGAAATACATGTCAGAAAGGTACAAGTATTCCAGAAAAATGTACTGCAATTGGCATAATACTTTTTACAGGCCTTGTTTCATGTAGCTAGTATGTTTGATGCTGAAAGCTATCCTTATCCATATTTTCAGGAGTTGAAAGCCCTCCCCACCCACCGTAGTCAGAACGGACGGAGGCCACAGCCACGCCATCACCCCATCTCCTCCTCTCCCTCCCAGAAGGGTCCAGATGTGGAAGCGGGAGAAGGAGGAGACTGCCAGGGAGGCCATTTTAGAGGCCATGATTAAGATTTTTATTAAACATTTCTATTTCACATTTATTTAACCAGGTAGGCTAGCTGAGAACAAGTTCTCATTTGCAACTGCGACCTGGCCAAGATAAAGCAAAGCAGTGTGACACAGACAACAACACAGAGTTACACATGGAGTAAACATTAAACAAGCCAATAACACAAACAAGTCAATGGCACAGTAGAGAAAAGAAAGTCTATATACAGTGTGTGCAAAAGGCAAGAGGAGGTAGGCAATGAAAAGGCCATAAGAGCGAATAATTACAATTTAGCAGATTAACACTGGCGTGATAAATGAGCAGATGATGATGTGCAAGTAGAGATACTGGTGTGCAAAAGAGCAGAAAAGTAAATAAAATAAAAACAGTATGGGGATGAGGTAGGTAGATTGGGTGGGCTATTTACAGATGGACTATGTGCAGCTGCAGTAATCGGTTAGCTGCTCAGATAGTTGATGTTTAAAGTTGGTGAGGGAAAGAAACGTCTCCAACTTCAGCAATTTTTGCAATTCATTCCAGTCACTGGCAGCAGAGAACTGGAAGGAAAGGCAGCCAAATGAGGTGTTGGCTTTGGGGATGATCAGTGAGATATACCTGCTGGAACATGTGCTACAGGTGGGTGTTATCGTTATCGTGACCAGTGAACTGAGAAAAGGCGGAGCTTTACCTAGCATGGACTTATAGATGACCTGGAGCCAGTGGGTCTGACGACGAATATGTAGCGAGGGCCAGCCGACTAGAGCATACAGGTCGCAGTGGCGGGTGGTATAAGGTGATTTGGTAACAAAACGCATGGCACTGTGATAGACCGCATCCAGTTTGCTGAGTAGAGTGTTGGAAGCTATTTTGTAGATGACATCGCGGATCGGTCGAGGATCGGTCGGATAGTCAGTTTTACTAGGGTAAGTCTGGTGGCGTGAGTGAAGGAGGCTTTGCTGCGAAATAGAAAGCCGATTATAGATTTGATTTTGGATTGGAGATGTTTAATATGAGTCTGGAAGGAGAGTTTACAGTCTAGCCAGACACCTAGGTATTTATAGTTGTCCACATATTCTAGGTCGGAACCGTCCAGGGTGGTGATGCTATGTGGTGATGCTATTTGGGCGGGCGGGTGCGTGCAGCGAACGATTGAAAAGCATGCATTTGGTTTTACTAGCGTTTAAGAGCAGTTGGAGTGTTGTATGGCATTGAAGCTCGTTTGGAGGTTAGATAGCACAGTGTCCAAGGAAGGGCCAGAAGTATACAGAATGGTGTCGTCTGCGTAGAGGTGGATCAGGGATTCGCCCGCAGCAAGAGTGACATCATTGATATATACAGAGAAAATAGTCGGCCCGAGAATTGAACCCTGTGGGACCCCCATAGAGACTGCTTTGACACACTGAAATCTGTCTGCAAAGTAGTTGGTGAACCAGGCGAGGCAGTCTTCAGAAAAACCAAGGCTGCCGATAAGAATACTGTGATTGACAGAGTCGAAAGCCTTGGCCAGGTCGATGAATACGGCTGCACAGTACTGTCTTTTATCGATGGTGGTTATGATATCGTTTAGTACCTTGAGCGTGGCTGAGGTGCACCCATGACTGGCTCGGACAACGGATTGCACAGCGGAGAAGGTACGGTGGGATTCGAAATGGTCAGTGATCTGTTTATTAACTTAGCTTTCGAAGACTTTAGATAGGCAGGGCAGGATGGATATAGGTCTGTAACAGTTTGGGTCTAGGGTGTCACCCCCTTTGAAGAGCTTTCCAATCTTTAGGGATCTCGGACGATACGAAAGAGAGGTTGAACAGGCTGGTAATAGGGGTTGCAACAATGGCGGCGGATAGTTTTGGAAAGAGAGGGTCCAGATTGTCTAGCCCAGCTGATTTGAATTGGTCCAGGTTTTGCAGCTCTTTCAGAACATCTGCTGTCTGGATATGGGTGAAGGAGAAGCTGGGAGGAGGAAGGCATGGCTCCAGGAGGAAGGCATGGCCAGCCGTTGAGAAATGCTTATTGAAATTTTAGATTATCATGGATTTATCAGTGGTGACCGTGTTACCTACAGTGCCTTGCGAAAGTATTCGGCCACCTTGAACTTTGCGACCTTTTGCCACATTTCAGGCTTCAAACATAAAGATATAAAAGTTTATTTTTTTTGTGAAGAATCAACAACAAGTGGGACACAATCATGAAGTGGAACGACATTTATTGGATATTTCAAACTTTTTTAACAAATCAAAAACTGAAAAATTGGGCGTGCAAAATTATTCAGCCCCTTTACTTTCAGTGCAGCAAACTCTCTCCAGAAGTTCAGTGAGGATCTCTGAATGATCCAATGTTGACCTAAATGACCTATGATGATAAATACAATCCACCTGTGTGTAATCAAGTCTCCGTATAAATGCACCTGCACTGTGATTGTCTCAGAGGTCCGTTAAAAGCGCAGAGAGCATCATGAAGAACAAGGAACACACCAGGCAGGTCCGAGATACTTTTGTGAAGAAGTTTAAAGCCGGATTTGGATACAAAAAGATTTCCCAAGCTTTAAACATCCCAAGGAGCACTGTGCAAGCGATAATATTGAAATGGAAGTAGTATCAGACCACTGCAAATCTACCAAGACCTGGCCGTCCCTCTAAACTTCCAGCTCATACAAGGAGAAGACTGATCAGAGATGCAGCCAAGAGGCCCATGATCACTCTGGATGAACTGCAGAGATCTACAGCTGAGGTGGGAGACTCTGTCCATAGGACAACAATCAGTCGTATATTGCACAAATCTGGCCTTTATGGAAGAGTGGCAAGAAGAAAGCCATTTCTTAAAGATATCCATAAAAAGTGTCATTTAAAGTTTGCCACAAGCCACCTAGGAGACACACCAAACATGTGGAAGAAGGTGCTCTGGTCAGATGAAACCAAAATTGAACTTTTTGGCAACAATGCGAAACGTTATGTTTGGCGTAAAAGCAACACAGCTGAACACACCATCCCCACTGTCAAACATGGTGGTGGCAGCATCATGGTTTGGGCCTGCTTTTCTTCAGCAGGGACAGGGAAGATGGTTAAAATTGATGGGAAGATGGATGGAGCCAAATACAGGACCATTCTGGAAGAAAACCCGATGGAGTCTGCAAAAGACCTGAGACTGGTACGGAGATTTGTCTTCCAACAAGACAATGATCCAAAACATAAAGCAAAATCTACAATGGAATGGTTCAAAAATAAACATATCCAGGTGTTAGAATGGCCAAGTCAAAGTCCAGACCTGAATCCAATCGAGAATATGTGGAAAGAACTGAAAACTGCTGTTCACAAATGCTCTCCATCCAACCTCACTGAGCTCGAGCTGTTTTGCAAGGAGGAATGGGAAAAAATGTCAGTCTCTCGATGTGCAAAACTGATAGAGACATACCCCAAGCGACTTACAGCTGTAATCGCAGCAAAAGGTGGCGCTACAAAGTATTAACTTAAGGGGGCTGAATAATTTTGCACGCCCAATTTTTCAGTTTTTGATTTGTTAAAAAAGTTTGTAATATCCAATAAATGTCGTTCCACTTCATGATTGTGTCCCACTTGTTGTTGATTCTTCACAAAAAAATACAGTTTTATATCTTTATGTTTGAAGCCTGAAATGTGGCAAAAGGTCGCAAAGTGGGCCGAATACTTTTTTGATTTGATTTGTTAAAAAAGTTTGTAATATCCAATAAATGTCGTTCCACTTCATGATTGTGTCCCACTTGTTGTTGATTCTTCACAAAAAAATACAGTTTTATATCTTTATGTTTGAAGCCTGAAATGTGGCAAAAGGTCGCAAAGGGGGCCGAATACTTTCGCAAGGCACTGTAGCCTCAGAAGTGAGCAGCTGGAAGGAGGTGCTCTTGTTCTCCATGGACTTTACAGTGTCCCAAAACTTTTGGGAGTTAGAGCTACAGTATGCGAATTTCTGCTTGAAAAAGCTAGCCTTTGCTTTCCTGACTGACTGCCTGTATTGGTTCCTGACTTCCCTGAACAGTTGCATATCGTGGGGACTATTCAATGCTATGGCAGTCCGCCACAGGATGTTTTTGTGCTGGGCAAGGGCAGTCAGGTCTGTAGTATAGTGGGATTCCTCATGCCTTACTCCTGCGTTCACAGTACGCAGTTTAAGTAATTAGACAGATTTTAGACATGGCCAGTGTGTGCACTCAAATCATGTGGCATCTCATTGAGTCTTTCTGTAAGAGGGTGAATGTCACAGATCCCTCTGGAACTTTCATTAAGCACACCTGGCCCCTATTCCCACTTATTGTATTTGTATATACATGTATGTGCCCTTTGGTTTCCATTGGGCTGTCGATTATTGATACAATGTCCGTTGGTGCGTGTGTTTGGCTTTCGTGCCATTGTGGATTGCGCAGATTATTACGGGTCTTGTCCTGTGTGTTAATCATTGAGTTAATTATTCGAGGTTGCTATTTTGTTTGGGTTTCAACCCTGTGTTTTTGTATAGTGTTTGTTTGGTCTTCGTCCCCGTGCCTATACACGGAACGCCGTAATATGGGTACAATAAAAAAAACTATTACGCATTCCTGCACCTGTTTCCCAATCCTCATACCAGCGTGACAGTGAATGAATGGGATTGTGAACATTAGAGCGTTGGGCCAGTAACCGAAAGGTTGCTGGATCGAATACCTGAACTGTCAAGTAAGAAATCTGTCGTTTTGCCCCTGAACAAGGCAGTTAACCCACTGTTCCCCGGTAGGCCGTCATTGTAAATGAGAATTTGTTCTTAACTGACTTGCCTTGTTAAAAAAAAAAGTAAAATACAGACATTGGGGCCAGCACCTAAATACACCTCTGCTGTCTTCAACCAAGATCTCAGCGATCACTGCCTCATTGCCTGCATCCGTAATGGGTCAGCGGTCAAACGACCTCCACTCATCACTGTCAAACGCTCCCAGAAACACTTCAGCGAGCAGGCCTTTCTAATCGACCTGGCCGGGGTATCCTGGAAGGATATTGATCTCATCCCGTCAGTAGAGGATGCCTGGATATTTTTTTAAAATGCCTTCCTAACCATCTTAAATAAGCATGCCCCATTCAAGAAATTTAGAACCAGGAACAGATATAGCCCTTGGTTCTCCCCAGACCTGACTGCCCTTAACCAACTCAAAAACATCCTTTGGCTTTCTGCATTAGCATCGAACAGCCCCCGTGATATGCAGCTGTTCAGGGAAGCTAGAAACCATTATACACAGGCAGTTAGAAAAGCCAAGGCTAGCTTTTTCAAGCAGATTTTGCTTCCTGCAACACTAACTCAAAAAAGTTCTGGGACACTGTAAAGTCCATGGAAAATAAGAGCACCTCCTCCCAGCTGCCCACTGCTCTGAGAATAGGAATCACTGTCACCACCGATAAATCCACTATAATTGAGAATTTCAAAAGGCATTTCTCTACGGCTGGCCATGCTTTCCACCTGGCTACCCCTACCCAGGTCAACAGCACTGCACCCCCACAGCAACTCGCCCAAGCCTTCCCCATTTCTCCTTCTCCCAAATCCAGTCAGCTGATGTTCTGAAAGAGCTGCAAAATCTGGACCCCTACACATCAGCCGGGCTAGACAATCTGGACCCTTTCTTTCTAAAATTATCTGCCGAAATTGTTGCCACCCCTATTACTAGCCTGTTCAACCTCTCTTTCGTGTCGTCTGAGATTCCCAAAGATTGGAAAGCAGCTGCGGTCATCCCCCTCTTCAAAGGGGAGGACACTCTTGACCCAAACTGCTACAGACCTATATCTATCCTACCCTGCCTTTCTAAGGTCTTTGAAAGCTAAGTCAACAAACAGATTACCGACCATTTTGAATCTCACCATACCTTCTCTGCTATGCAATCTGGTTTCAGAGATGGTCATGGGTGCAACTCAGCCACGCTCAAGGTCCTAAACGATATCTTAACCACAATCGATAAAAAACATTACTGTGCAGCCGTATTCATTGATCTGGCCAAGGCTTTTGACTCTGTCAATCACCACATCCTCATCGGCACACTCGACAGCCTTGGTTTCTCAAATGATTGCTTCGCCTGGTTCACCAACTACTTCTCTGATAGAGTTCAGTGTGTCAAATCGGAGGGTTTGCTGTCCGGACCTCTGGCAGTCTCTATGGGGGTGCCACAGGGTTCAATTCTTGGACCGACTCTCTTCTCTGTATACATCAATGATGTCGCGCTTGCTGCTGGTGAGTCTCTGATCCACCTCTACGCAGACAACACCATTCTGTATACTTCTGGCCCTTCTTTGGACACTGTGTTAACAACCCTCCAGGCAAGCTTCAATGCCATACAACTCTCCTTCCGTAGCCTCCAATTGCTCTTAAATACAAGTAAAACTAAATGCATGCTCTTCAACCGATCGCTGACTGCACCTGCCCGCCCGTCCAACATCACTACTCTGGACGGCTCTGACTCTGAATACGTGGACAATTACAAATACCTAGGTGTCTGGTTAGACTGTAAACTCTCCTTCCAGACCCACATCAAACATCTCCAATCCAAAGTTAAATCTAGAATTAGCTTCCTATTTCGCAACAAAGCATCCTTCACTCATGCTGCCAAACATACCCTTGTAAAACTGACCATCCTACCAATCCTCGACTTCGGCGATGTCATTTACAAAATAGCTTCCAATACCCTACTCAACAAATTGGATGCAGTCTATGACAGTGCAATCCGTTTTGTCACCAAAGCCCCATATACTACCCACCATTGTGACCTGTACGCTCTTGTTGGCTGGCCCTCGCTTCATACTCGTCGCCAAACCCACTGGCTCCATGTCATCTATGTCATCTCAGCTCGCTGGTCACCATAGCATCTCCCACCTGTAGCACGCGCTCCAGCAGGTATATCTCTCTGGTCATCCCCAAAACCAATTATTTCTTTGGCCGCCTCTCCTTCCAGTTCTCTGCTGTAAGTTCTCCATGTGTAACTGTGTGTCGTTGTATGTGTCGAACTGCTTTGCTTTATCTTGGCCAGGTCGCAATTGTAAATGAGAACTTGTTCTCAACTTGCCTACCTGGTTAAATAAATGTGAAATAAAAAAATTAAAATCAGCACTCCTCCTCATAGACTCCTTGTGAATACGGGTCCTGGGCTCTCTTTGTGTTTGTTCATATTTCAGTTAAGACATTACTCTACATGTCTCTTCTTTTCTTTTTTCTATGACATATTGGGAACATAGTTTTTCTTTGACACATTTCATGACACCTCCCCCCACACCCCTTGTATTTTTAATTGCATTGGCCACAATTGAAGCTTCTGCAAAAATGACAGAACCAGGGAACTATCTAAAAGTGCTTGAGAGAGAGAGCGAGAAACGGTCTGATAGTGAGAGCTGGGTCAATCTAGCATGTGTTGCAGGGATATCGCTCTCGTTCCCAAGAACGTCTAGAAATGTAATCAAAACCAGCCACTAGGGGCAACGGTAAGCGCTATTACCTTCAAGTAGGCTGCTGACTTGCTAAGGCATTGTGAACGGGGATGGTGGATGGGCTTAAAAGCCGCACTCTGGCACAGAGGGTTGCGTAGGTAATCAGATTGAGTTTTTCTGTTTTAAGCCTTTCCCAAACTTTAACCCTTAACTCGTAACCCTATTTTAACCCTCTCCTTCACTTAATGAGATGTGAAACCCCCCAACCCGACTCGTGTTTTTTGTTTCACTTTTGCCAAGTTAGGTAACAGTGTCTCAATGCAAAGATGGAAAAAAAACATTTACCTTGACTTCACCCATAGACATGTACAAACGTCAAATTTTGGAGTAAAACGGTGATACCTTGTTGTGTGTTTAGACCTCCAGCTGGACTGTCATTGACACATTGCTTCCCCTAGACCAGGCCTGGGCAATTATTTTCCATGGAGGGCCACATTAGAATATATTTTTGCCATTGCGGGCCAGAATCATATTACAGGATTATGTGTATGACTGTCTTGACAGATATATTTACTGTAAATCACATCCAGATATGCTACTTATTTTACTTTTTTTGTAACATGCACAGAAATAAACCACATCCATTTTCTACTTTTGGTAGGTTTTTCGTTATTAAACATGCAATGAACGACACAGAGGGAAAAGTACAGTACACTGTGCATTCAGCACCACGGACAAAACTCTTGTTAACGGGTATGCACAAAACCACAAGAGAGAGAGAGCTCAAAATTACATTTAAACTACTCAATCAGTGTGAGGAGTGAAGTCTGTGATGGGCATTGACTAGAGCAGTGAAGTCAGAAAATGTTTCTGACATTGCTATATGCCGGATTGCTGAGAGCTGAGAATCAGTAAGAGATGATCTGTGCCTTGACCTGTTATATTTCATCACTGAAAATGTCTGTTCACATACAAGGGTTGACCCAAACAGTACAAACATCTTCAGAGTGTGACTCCTAATCTTTGGAAATGTTTGTTCATCGAGAGATGCATAAACCTCGTCAGTGACATTGGTTTGAATAATTCTCCAATCACTGCATCAGACTGAAGATCGATGAGCTCAAGTTGCAGGTCGGTGAAAGGAGAGGAAACCAACAACATGTATTTTCCAACACTTTGAAATCCTCAAAACGACAAGAAAGCTTGCAGCAGCGATGTATACTTCTCCCGCTGGTCATCTGATAGGGAACAGTAGTGTTGGAAGGTGGTTGAGATTGTTGGCTTCTACTTGGCGGGTTAGGAGGAGTAATTTTCCCTTGAAGGCTTTGACAAGGCTGTACATCTGATGTGCAAAAATACCCTTCCCTTATAGTTTGGAATTCTGTTCATTCATGAGGGCCATGATGTCCACCTGTCCGTCTTGCAGCGGAGGGAAATCCACATATTTTGCTGAATTTTTGCAAATTAAAGGAATCTCCGACTTCAGGTCCCACAGCCTTTTAAGCATCTTCCCCAAACTTAGCCATCTCACGTTTGCGTGGCATGGCCGATTAATTAGGGCCAATTTCAAGTTTTCATAAAAGTCGGTAATCGGCATTTTTGGACACCGATTATGGCCGATTACATTGCACTCCACGAGGAGACTGCGTGGCAGGCTGACCACCTGTTACGCGAGTGCAGCAAGGAGACAAGGTAAGTTGCTAGCTAGCATTAAACTTATCTTATAAAAAACAATCAATCCTAACATAATCACTAGTTAACTACACATGGTTGATGATATTACTAGTTTAACTAGCTTGTCCTGCGTTACAAATAATCAATGTGGTGCCTGTTAATTTATCATCGAATCACAGCCTACTTCACCAAACGGGGGATGATTTACCAAGTGCATTCGCAAAAAAGCACTGTCGTTGCACCAATGTACCTAACCATAAACATCAATGCCTTTCTTAAAATCAATACACAAGTATATATTTTTTTAAACCTGCATATTTAGAGCTAGGCGGCCGGCTAGCGGGACAACTTCTGGTGAAACTGGAGGGATTGCAATTCTAATAAATAATCATACAAATTATGGATATTAAACATTTAGGTACATATAAGTGTCTTATATTGGTTGAAAGTAAAAATTATTGTTAATCTAACTGTATTGTCTGATTTACAGTAGCTATTACAGCGAAAACATGCCATGCAATTATTTTTCCAACGGTACAGTTTCAGAAATTCACAAATAGTGATTAAATATTCACTTACTTTTTGAAAATCTTCCTCTTATTTGTCATAGAAAGGGTCCCAGCTATAACATGTAGTGTCGTTTTGTTAGATCAAATTATTCTTTAGACCCCAAAAAGTCTGTTTAGTTGGCGCCATCGATTTGAGTAATCCACTCGTTCAATATGCAGAGAAAGGAATCCGAAAATCTACCCTTAAACTTTGTTTCAACAAGTCAAAATATGTTTCTATTTACACCTCAGATACCCTAAAATGTAATCAACCTATAATATTTATTAAGGAAATAAGTACGTTCAATAGGAAACTGATTTTAGCAGGTGCGTCCTGTCTTCATGTCGTGTGCAAACATGGATTTCCAAGACTGTGTCCTTCTACTAAAACTGTTATTTCTTATTCGTTGTTGAAGTTACAAGCCTGATACCTTGAACATAGACTGCTGACACCCCATGGAAGCCGTAGGAATTGCATCAAGGGAGCTAATGAGTATGCTCTTATACTTGCCATTGTCTCTCAAAAGAAATTCAGGTTGGTTTTTCTTTGGATTTTCTCCTACAATATCTATTGTGTTATATTCTCCTACATTATTGTAACATTTCTACAAAATTCAAAGTGTTATCTGTCCAATGGTACCAATTACATACATATCATGGCTTCAGGGCCTGAGCAACAGGCAGTTTACTTTGGGCACGTAATTCAGGCAGAAATTGAGAAAAAAAAGGGGCCTAGCCTGAAAGTTAAAAGAAATTCATGTTAGCAGGCATTATTAACTAGTGAAATTGTTTCACTTCTCGTGCGGTCTGTGCAAGCAGAGTCAGGGTATATGCAGGAGTTTGGGCCGCCTGGCTCCTTGCGAACTGTGTGAAGACCATTTCTTCCTAACAAAGACCGTAATTAATTTGCCATAATTTTACATAATTAATGGTTGTGCAATGTAACAGCAATATTTAGACATGGATGCCCCCTGTTTGATAAAATATGGAATGGTTCCGTATTTCACTGAAAGAGTAAACGTTTTGTTTTCAAAATGATATATCACGGATTTGACCATGTTAATGACTTAAGGCTCGTATTTCTGTGTGTTTATTATATTATAATTAAGTCTATGATTTGATATTTGATAGAGCAGTCTGAGCGGTGGTAGGCAGCACCACTGAGCGGTTGTAGGCAGCAGCAGGCTCGTAAGCATTCATTCAAACAGCACTTTCCTGCGTTTGCCAGCAGCTCTTTGCAATGCTTGAAGCACAGCTCTGTTTATGACTTGAAGCCTATCAACTCCCGAGATTAGGCTGGCAATACTATAGTGCCAATGTAACAGTATAACTTTAGTCCGTCCCCTCGCCCATACCCGAGCTCAAACCAGGGACCCTCTGCACACAGACAACAGTCACCCACGAAGCATCGTTACCCATCTCTCCACAAAAGCCGCAGCCCTTGCAGAGCAAGGGGAACCACTACTTCAAGGTCTCAAAGCGAGTGACGTCACCGATTGAAATGCTATTAGCGCTCACCACCGCTAACTAGCTAGCCATTACACATCGGTTACACCTATAAGAACATCCAATAGTCAAAGGTATATGAAATACAAGTGGTATAGAGAGAAATAGGCCTATAAAAACTAGAACATAAAACTTCTTAACTGGTAATATTGAAGACTCATGTTGAAAGGAACCACCAGCTTTCATGTGTTCTCATGTTCTGAGAAAGGAACTTAGCTTTTTTACATGGCACATATTGCACTTTTACTTTCTTCTCCAACACTGTATTTTAGCATTATTGAATCCAAATTGAAAAATGTTCATTTTCAACCATAATTGGTTTTTATTTAATTGTTTTTTATTTATGTATTATATTAAGTTAAAATAAAAGTGTTAATTCAGTATTGTTGTAATTGTCATTATTACAAATATATATAAAAACTGGCCAATTTAATAAATAGTTTGTGTGGTAGGGGAGATCTCCCCTGTCTCTTCCAACAGTGAGACAACTGCCTGTGGTTTAAAGGTGGTTTTGCTCAAAGTTTACCACTTTAGTGACTGTATCCACAACATGGCTCATTTTCAGAACACATTTACAGAGCACCTCCTGATGAACAATGCAATTTCCCTGTGGTTGTGCTCTTCATTGACTGCACTGAAGCAAGCTCCTCTGTAATTTCAAAGTCTGGGGTATCAACAACTGTGTCATGTCACGTGCATCACAGCTCTCATCCAGTGCCAAGGAGAAATATGTGAAATCCTTTACCTTTCAACTGTTGTTCCATATTCTCTGCGTTGTCATCAACACGCTGTGTCACTGTTCGTCTTGACAAGAAACATTTTCAAACAGCTCTTTCTTGTCGGGGAAGTGTATTGCTGCAGAGTCAATTAAACATTCTTTAATGAATTTGCCCTCAGCGAATGGCTTGCTATGTTAAGCAATTTTGTGGGACAGTACATAGCTAGCTAGCTCTTGCAATTCCATCGTTTGCTGAATGCAGTTTTGTGAAAAGCCTTGCTGCTTTTGCAACTGAGAAAGCAACTATTTTGATGCACTTGCCCACCGCTCAGAAGACATATTCCTATATTTCTCTGCATGCTTTGTCTGGAAGTGTCGGGACAAGATGTAGTCTTTCAAGACAACGATGTTCTCTTTGCACACTAAGCACACAGCTTTCCCTGATACCTCAATAAAGAAATATTTTGATGTCCAGTCTTGCTGGAACACCCTACATTGGGCTTTTAATTTGAATAACAAATACCTTTTTCAGAACTTTACTATCGCAAATTATGTGATCTGAGCATGATTCCGCGGGCCGTATTGAATCAGGTCGCGGGCCTTTGCCCTGCCCTCGAGGATAATCTGTGTGTGTGTGTTTGTGTGTGTATCACAGGAGGTCGCTGAGGGGAGATTGGCTCATAATAATGGCTGGAACGGAACAAATGGAATGGCATCAAACACCTGGAAACCATGTGTTTGATGTATTTGATACCATTCCACCTTTTCCAGTCCAGTCATTAACATGATCCCGTTCTCCTCAATTAAGGTGCCACCAACCTCCTGTGGTGCGAGCGGCAGGCAGCGCTCTGAGAAAAACTTTGACTTTACACCTTGTAATCTAGATTAAATCCCTCATAGACAGCATTAAACACCACAGCTGGGTATCAGAGAGGGCAGAGTGTGCATGTTTGTGCATTTGTGTGTGTATGTGTGTGTGTGGGTATCTATACATGTACATGTGTGTGTGTGTGTATTTGTGAGAGCACTTACGTCACAGGAGGTTGGTGGCACCTTAATTGGGGAGGATGGGCTCGGGGTAATGGCTGGACCGGAATCAGTGGAATGGTATCAAATATCAATTCCATTCGCTCTATTCCAGCCATGATTATGAACCATCCTCCCCTCAGCAGCATCCACTGACTTAGGTATTGCTACGTATTTGCTTGCATAAGTGTGTCTGTATTTGTGTTTACTTTAGAGTGTGAATTAGTGTGTGTGTGACAGGCGAGAGGCGGGGCAGCTCTCTCGGCATCTGTGTTGCTGGGCGGTCTGCGGCCCTAGCGGGGGTATTATAAGTTTGATTGGATTGCGGCTCAGGATTTGTGTATTTAAAATGAGATTACAAATGCGATCCTGCGTTTCAGAGGCGAATACATAGGAGGGAGGAGGAAAGCGAGTCCTGTCACTGCACTGACCGCGTAGCGTTAGTTCCATCCATCTACTGGTATTAGCTCTATAGCGTTGGCGCTCTATTCCTCTCCACCGGCCCCATTAAAGCCCCACCAGTATAATCTGTTAGGCCTTCATCTCACAGCATTAAAACATGTCAGACTTTATTCCATCAAGTCTGCTTCTGGTTTCTGCTGGTGTATAAATAAGACCGACTCCAACACCGTCATTAAGTTTGCCGACAACGATGATCACTATGATCAACGCCTGATCACCTATGATGAGACAACCTATAGGGAGGAGGTCAGAGACCTGGAAATGTGGTGCCAAAACAACCTCTCCCTCAATGTCAGCAAGACAAACAAGCTGATCACGGACTACAGGGAACGGAGGGCCCATTCACGTAAATGGGGCTGTAGTGGAGTGGGTCGAGGGCTTCAAATTCCTCAGTGTCCACATCACTAAGGATCTATCATGGTCCAGACACACCAACACAGTTGTGAAGAGGGCCTCTTCCCCCTCAGGAGGCTGAAAAGATTTGGCATGGGCCCTTAGATCCTCAAAAGGTTCCACAGCTGCACCACTGAGACCATCTTCACTGGCTGCATCACCGCTTGGTATGGGAACTGCTTGGCATCCAACCGCAGGGCGCAACAGAGAGTAGTGCGAACAGCCCAGTACATCACTGGGGCCAAGCTCCCTGCCATCCAGGACCTCCATACCAGGCGTTGTCAGAGGAAGGCCCTAACAATTGTCAAAGACTCCAGCCTACTGATGCACCAAGTCTTGAACCAACAGGACCCTGAACAGCTTCTACTCCCAGAAGACTGCTAAATAGTTAGTTAAATGCCTAACTGGACTATTCATCACATACGCGGCTGCTACTGTTTATTATCTGTCACTTTATCCCTAGTTATATGTACATATCTAAGATTGCGCCGGAGCAGAAGGCAGACGTTTTACGTGCCCCCAAACCGATTGTGTTTTTTTGTTCATTTATCTGCATTGTTTGTAACTTATTTTTGTACATAATGTTGCCGCAACTGTCTCTTATGACCGAAAATAACTTCTAGACATCAGGACTGTGATTACTCACCACGGACTAGCAGAATCCTTTTTCTTTCTTTCCCGACACTGACGAGCCCAAGGCGGAGGATATACGGCTCCCTCGGGAACAGGCCCCGACCCCAGTGATCTGAGTGATGAGGAGACGGAGAAAGAGAGGCCGGAGAGTGGGCTGCCTTCTGAGAAGTCGGAGGCGATCGAATAAACCCCCACTTCCCTCAATTCTGCTAACAAACGTGAAATCTTTGGACAATAAAATGGACAAGTTACTGGGAAGATTAAACTACGAACGGGACATTAAAAACTGTAACATCTTATGCTTCACGGAGTCGTGGCTGAACAACGACAATATCAACATACAGCTAGCTGGCTGGTTATACGATGTACATATTCCAGTCTGGAACAGAACAGCGGCGTCTGATAAGACAAGGGGCAGTGGTCTAAGTAGTTTTGTAAACAACAGCTGGTGCACGATATCTAAGGAAGTCTCAAACTATTGCTCACCTGAGGTAGAGTTTCTCATCATAAGCTGTAGACCCCACTGCCTACCGAGAGACTTTTCATCTGTATTCTTTGTAGCTGTTTACATACCACCACAGTCACAGGCTGGCACTAAGATAGCATTGAACGAGCTGTATTCCGCCATAAGCAAAGAAGAAAACGCTCACCCAGAGGCAGTGCTCCAAGTAGCCGGGGACTTTAAGGTAGGGAAACTTAAATCAGTTTTACCAAATTTCTATCAGCATGTTAAATTTTCAACCAGAGGGAAAATAACTCTGGACCACCTTTACTCTACACACCGAGATGCATACAGAGCTCTCCCTCGCCCTCCATCTGCCAAATCTGACCATAATTCCATCCTCCTGATTCCTGCTTACAAGCAAAGATTAAAGCAGGAAGAACCCGTGACTAGATCAATAAAAAAGTGGTCAGATGAAGCAGATGCTAAGTTACAGGACTGTTTTTGCTAGCACAGACTGGAATATGTTCCGGGATTCCTCCAATTGCATTGAGGAGTACACCACATCGGTCATTGGCTTCATCAATGGGTGCATCGATGACGTCATCCCCACAGTTACCGTACGTACATACCCCAACCAGAAGCCATGGATTACAGGTAGCATCCGCACTGAGCTAAAGGCTAGCTGCCACTTTCAAGGAGTGGGACTCTAACCCGGAAGCTTATAAGAAATCCCGCTATGCCCTCCGACGAACCATCAAACAGGCAAAGTGTCAATACAGGACTAAGATCGAGTCGTACTACACTGGCAATGATGCTCGTCGGATGTGGCAGGGACTGCAAACCATTACAGACTACAAAGGGAAGCACAGCCGAGAGCTGCCCAGTGATACGGGCCTACCAAATGAGCTAAATTACTTCTATGCTCGCTTCGAGGCAAATAATACTGAAACATGCATGAGAGCACCAACTATACCGGAAGACTGTGTGATCACGCTCTCCGCAGCCGATGTGAGTAAGATCTTTAGACAGGTCAACATTCACAAGGCCGCAGGGCCAGACAAATTACCAGGATGTGTACTGCGATCATGCGCTGACCAACTAGCAAGTGTCTTAATTGACATTTCCAACCTTTCCCAGTCTGTAATACCAACATGTTTTAATTAAGCAGACCATCATAGTGCCTGTGCCCAAGAACATTAAGGTAACCGTCCTAATTGACTACCGACCCGATGCACTCACGTCTGTAGCCATGAAGAGCTTTGAAATGTTGTTCATGGCTCACATCAACACCATCATCCCAGAAACCCTAGACCCACTCCAATTGGGCATACACCCCAACAGATCCACAGATGATGCGTTCTCTATTTCACTCCACACTGCACTATCCCAGATCAGTAGGCCTGATCACCGACAACAACAAGACAGCCTATAGGGAGGAGGTTGTGTGGTGCCAGGACAACAACCTCTCCCTCAACGTGATCAAGACAAAGGAGATGATTGTGGACTACAGGAAAAAGAGGACAGAGTACGCCCCCATTCTCATCGATGAAGCTGCAGTGGAGCAGGTTGAGAGCTTCACCATGACAGTCGTGAAGCGAGCACGACAAAACCTCAGGAGATTTAGATAGATTTGGCGTGGGTCCTCAGATCCTCAAAAGGTTCTACAGCTGCACCATCGAGAGCATCCTGACTGGTTGCATCACTGCCTGGAATGGCAACTGCTTGGCCTCCGACCGCAAGGCACTACAGAGGGTAGTGCGAACGGCCCAGTACATCACTGGGGCCAAGCTTCCTGCCATCCAAGACCTCTATACCAGGCGGTGTCAGAGGAAGGCCCTAAATATTGTCAAAGACTCCAGCCACCCTAGTCATAGACTGACTTGGGTGACCATGGACTTGGTACTGTTACCCCGTGTATATAGCCAAGTTGTCATTACTCATTGTTTAACTCTTATGGATTTTATTTTTTACTTTTCTATTATTTCTTTATTTTCTTTCTCTCTGTATTGTTGGGAAGGGAGAAAGTAAGCCTTTCACAGTTAGTCTACACCAGTTGTTTACGAAGCATGTGACGAATACAATTTGATATGATTTTGATTTGATTATGGAAGTACTGAGTTGTCTTGAACACACCACAAGGCTCGGTTTATACATGCAACCCAATTCTAATATTTTGCCTAGTTGTTGGTAGAAGAGCTGATCTGACTTGAGAAAAAATCTATTAGTGAGGGGGAAAAAAATCTGAATTGGGTTGCCTGTGTAAACGCTGCCAAAAATTATCTGCATATGATTCAGACTTGAGAAAGCTGTGTCCAATTCAGACTTTTATATAAATCATACATTGGCTGCGTTTACACAGGCAGCCCCATCCAGACTTTTTATTTTTTTACTAATTTATCATTTGACCAATCAGATCAGCGCTGAAAAATATCTGATGTGATTGGTCAAAAGACCAATTAGCGGAAAAAAATATCACAATTGGGCTGCCTGTGTAAACGCGGCCATTGTTGTCAATTAGAGACTGGCACAAAAGTTAAACATAAAGACCACAGAAGTCAGAATAGACTATATGCACACATCACATCGGTATCTGGGAGAGATATACCAGTTTGGAGATGCCACTGCCAACTTGCTATTCGCTCCCATCCCCCATATCTTCCAATGCCCCTGGCCTATGCCCCTCACCCCGTTTTCCCTCCTCTCCTCGCTACCCACAGCCACCCGTCTCCCTGTCTGCCCTGGCACTCCTTAGGCAGCAACTCCCTGTCTGCACTGCCACTCCTTAGGCACCCTGCAAAGTCAGCCATTGATTAGCTGTCAGGGTGACGAGAGTTTAGGGCCTATTAGAGCAGGAGCCGGACGGACGCCATGATGCAACGCCGCCACAGCGCTCGCCACAGCGCTCACCACAGCGCTCGCCACACGCATCCATAACAGCTTCCGATGCCACGAGGAGAGGGCCGGGCCAGAGTGGGGAGGATCCAGGAGCAGCTTGAGGTGTAGAATGATGGAGAAAGTTGAAGATCTCAGGAAGTTGCTTCTTGAATTCCTCCAAAAGGTTAGAATACATTATGTCATGGACCAACAACACCACCGCTGTTGTCAATGGGGCGAAGCAGTGTCTCTACTTCCTAAGGCGGCTGAAGAAATTCAGTATTCTGCCCCGAGTCCTCTCCAAATACTACCTCTGCACCACCGAGAGCACCCTAACTGGTTGCCTGGTACGGGAAACGACCGCAAAGCCCTGAAGACAGCCCAGTACATCACTGAGATTGTGCTCCCACCCATCCAGGACATCTACTCAAACCGCTGCATGAAGAAGACATGCAGCATCATCAAGCACCCCACACACACCAGCCACGAGCTGTTCTCTCCCGTACCTTTGGGCAGACAGAAATGGAGTATGAGGTCTGATACCAACAGACTCAGAGGCCGTTTCTATCTACAAGCCATATTCTTATTTTTTCTTATTTCTTATTGTTGTTGTATTGTAGAGAAGGAACCTGCAAGAAAGCATTTCATTGGATGAAGTACACCATGTATATCGCATACATACGACTAATAAAACTTAAACTTTAAACATCGCTGCTGCAGAGCACAGATAATGTTGTCTATCCCGAAGTTTCATTTAATATGTGTGGCACTGTCACCACAACCTCTCTCTCCGACTTTCCCTCTCTCTCTCCTCCTTTGTGTCTCTCATTGCCTTCCTCTCCATGGTCACCCAGCCGTCAATACAGCAAACACAGCCATGGTGACATCTGTTCTGTCTGTTCAGACCAAGCCGAGCGTGGACTTTACACCCCCATCCACACCCCTCGCCTTCCTAAGTTGCATTTATTCCCCTTATCAGATACAGCCTGCTCTGTCTCTGTCTCTGTCTCTCTCTCACACACACACACATACACAGACACACACACACAATCTTTAGGCAGGGTGTGTGTGGGGGGTGATCGATCTTATTCGAGGTGTATTGAAAGGCGGACTGGTCTTATCAGCTTCGGGGCAGCAGATTAGCTCCCAGGCCTTCCGCTCAAACCAGATTGCCTTAAATCCTCTCTTTCAAGGCCCAATTCTTACACACAAAAACACACTGGGAGCATACTCTCTTTCTCTCCTCTCTCTTTCTTTTTTTCTCTCCCCATTACACCACAGGTAGTCAGTTTGCCGGAGGTGACTCACAAGGAGTCGCTCTGTGACAGAGTTAACAGTGTAACGCCGTCACGTTGAGGCTCATTGCCGTCAAATAGGCTGCACAGTCCTGAAGAAGATCCGCTTGAATCGAAGGTATGTGTCGGAGCATGGGAGTGTGTGGGCCAACAGTCGGTTCAGTTTGGAAGTGAGAGGGAGAGGGCAAGATAGCGAGCGATAGAACCCCAGAAGGTGTGTTCGTGTCAGAGGAGAGTTCCTGCCTCTCCCCCTGGGGTGGCTCTAGCTGTGGTGGCGGGGGCCTGCCTCTCCCCCTGGGGTGGCTCTAGCTGTGGTGGTGTGGGGTAAAAATAGGCCCTGGTGACTGGCAGGCAGTCATGTCACAGTGGCAGCCTCGGAGAGGGGGATATGAGTGGGCTGGTGACTAAATACTACATGACAGCTGGTCCACAGAAAGAAAAATAAATAGGGGCTGTCAGCTCCAAAATGAGAAGGAAATGACCAAGGCAAAGGTAACAGGTAAAATTAAATGTTATTCATGCTTCGTAAAATAACAGTCGTGGACTAACGGTGAAATGCTTACTTACGTGCCTTCCCAACAATGAAAAGAGAAGGAAGGGGAGGGAGGAAGGGGTGATGCAGCCAGTCAAGATGGTCTCAATGGTGCAGCTATCTAACTTTTTGAGGATCTGAGGGCCCAAGCTAAAAAAAAATCTGCATCCTGAGTGGGAAGAGGCATTGTCGTGCCCACTTCACAACTGTCTTGGTGTGTTTAAACCATGACCCTTAGAAATGTGGACACCGAGAAACTTGAAGGTCTCGACCTGGTTCACTACAGCCCTGGCGCTGTGATTTGGGGCGTGCTCAGCCCTCCGTTTCCTGAAGTCCACGTTCAAACTTAATGATGGTGTTGGAGTTGTGCACAACCACATAGTCATGGGTAAACAGGGAGTACAGGAGGGCCCTGAGCACGCACCCCTGAGAGGGTCAGCGTGGCGGATATGTTGTTGCCTACCCTCACCTGGGGGTAGGCTGGGGGCGACCCGGGGGGGGGCGACCCGTCAGGAAGGGGGGGGGGCGACCCGTCAGGAAGTCCAGGATCCAGTTGCAGAGGGAGGAGTTCAGTCTCAGGGTCCTTTGCATAGTGATGAGCTTGGAAGGCTCTATTTTGTTGAATGCTGAGCTGTAGTCAATTAATAGCTTTTTCACATAGGTGTTCCTTTTGTCCAAGTGGGAAAGGGCAGTGTAGGGTGCAAAAGCGATTGCGTCATCTGTGGATCTGTTGAGGCGGTATGTGAAATGGAGTGGGTCCAGGGTGTCTAGGATGATGGTGCTGATGTGAGCCATGACCAGCCTTACAAAGCATTTGATGGCTACAGATGTGAGTGCTACAGGGCAATAGTCATTCAAATCAAATCATTTTTGTCACATGTGCCGAATACAACAGGTGTAATGCTTACTACAAGCCCTTAACCAATAATGCAGTTTTAAGAAAAATATGTGTTTAAGAAAGCACACAAAATAAGAAAACTGAAAAATAACAAAAAATTAAAGAACAACAACCAAACTGTAGCGAGGCTATATATAGGGGTACCGGTACAGAGTCAATGTGCTGGGGCACAGATTAGTTGAGGTAATTGAGGTAATATATACATTTTTTTTCACCTTTATTTAACCAGGTAGGCTAGTTGAGAACAAGTTCTCATTTGCAACTAAGACCTGGCCAAGATAAAGCATAGCAATTCGACACATACAACAACACAGAGTTACACATGGAATAAACAAAACAGTCAATAACACAGCAGAACAAAACAAAACAAAAAGTACATGTACAGTGAGTGCATATGAGGTAAGATAAGGGAGGTGAGGCAATAAATAGGCCAATTGTGGCGAAGTAATTACAATATAGCAATTTAAACACTGGAATGGTAGATGTGCTGAAGATGAATGTGCAAGTAGATATACTAGTTGTGCAAAGGAGCAAGATAAATAAATAAATACTGTGTGGGGATGAGGTAGGTAGATCGATGGGCTGTTTACAGATGGGCTATGTACAGGTGCAGTGATCTGTGAGCTGCTCTGACAGCTGGTGCTTAAAGCTAGTGAGGGAGATATTAGTCTCCAGCTTCAGAGATTTTTGCAGTTCGTTCCAGTCATTGGCAGCAGAGAACTGGAAGGAAAGACGACCAAAGGAGGAATTGGCTTTGGGGGTGACCAGTGAGATATACCTGCTGGAGCGCGTGCTACGAGTGGGTGCTGCTATGGTGACCAGTGAGCTGAGATAAGGCGGGGCTTTACCTAGCAGAGACTTGTAGATAACCTGTAGCCAGTGAGTTTGGCGACGAGTATGATGCGAGGGCCAACCAACAAGAGCGTACAGTTCGCAATGGTGGGTAGCGTATGGGGCTTTGGTGACAAAACGGATTGCACTGTGATAGAATGCATCCAGTTTGTTGAGTAGAGTGTTGGAGGCTATTTTATAGATGACATCACCGAAGTCGAGGATCGGTACGATGGTCAGTTTTACGAGGGTATGTTTGGCAGCATGAGTAAGGATGCTTTGTTGCGATATAGGAAGCTAATTCTAGATTTAATTTTGGCTTGGAGATGCTTACTGTGAGTCTGGAAGGAGAGTTTACAGTCTAACCAGACACCTAGGTATTTGTAGTTGTCCACGTATTCTAAGTCAGAGCCGTACCAAGTAGTGATGCTGGACGGGCGAGCTGGTGAACGGGCGACGGGCGAACAGGTGAAGAATACAGAATGGTGTCTTCTGCTTAGAGGTGTACCAGAGAATCACCAGCAGCAAGAGCAACATCATTGATGTATACAGCAAAGACAGTCGGCCCGAGGATTGAACCCTGTGGCACCCCCATAAAGACTGCTAGAGGTCCGGACAACAGGCCCTCCGATTTGACACACTGAACTCTATCAGAGAAGTAGTTGGTAAACCAGGCGAGGCAATCATTTGAGAAACCAAGGCTGTCGAGTCTGCCAAAGAGAATGTGGTGATTGACAGAGTCGAAAGCCTTGGCCAGGTCGATGAATACTGCTGCACAGGAATGTCTCTTATCAATGGCGGTTATGATATCGTTTAGGACCTTGAGTGTGGCTGAGGTGCACCCATGACCAGCTCTGAAACCAGATTGCATAGTGGAGAAGGTACGGTGGGATTCGAAATGGTCGGTAATCTGTTTGTTAACTTGGCTTTCGATGACCTTAGAAAGACAAGGTAGGATAGATTTAGGTCTGTAGCAGTTTGGGTCTAGAGTGTCACCCCCTTTTAACAGGGGGATGACTGCGGCAGCTTTCCAATCTTTGGGAATCTCAGACAATACGAAAGAGAGGTTGAACAGGCTAGTAATAGGGGTTGCAACAATTTTGGCAGATAATTTTAGAAAGAGAGGGTCCAGATTGTCTAGCCCTGCTGATTTGTAGGGTTCCAGATTTTCAGCTCTTTCAGAACATCAGCTATCTGGATTTGGGGAAAGGAGAAATGGTGGGGGCTTTGGCAGGTTGCTGTGGAGGGTGCCGAGCAGTTGACCGAGGTAGGGGTAGCTAGGTGGAAAGCATGGCCAGCCGTATAGAAATGCCTTTTGAAATTCTCAATTATAATGGATTTATCAGTTGTGACAGTGATTCCTAGCCTCAGAGCAGTGGGCCGCTGGGAGGAGGTGCTCTTATTCTCCATGGACTTTACAGTGTCCCAGAACCTTTTTGAGTTAGTACTACAGGATGCAAATTTCTATTTGAAAAAGCTAGCCTTAGCTTTCCTAACTGCTTGTGAATATTTGTTCCTAACTTTCCTGAAAAGTTGCATATCACGAGGGCTATTCGATGCTAATGCAGAACGCCACAGGATGTTTTTGTGCTGGTCAAGACAGGTCTGGAGTGAACCAAGGACAATATTTATTCCTAGTTCAAAATTTTTTGAATGGGGCATTTGATCGTTTGGTCGCAGACCCATTACGGATGCAGGCAATGAGGCAGTGATCGCTGAGATCTTGATTGAAAACAGCAGAGGTGTATTTGGAGGGCGAGTTAGTTAGGATGAAATCTATGAGGGTTCCCGTGTTTACAGGTTTGGAGTTGTACCTGGTAGGTTCATTGATCATTTGTGTGAGATTGAGGGCATCAAGATTGTAGGATGGCCGGGGTGTTAAGCATGTCCCAGTTTAGGTCACCTAGTAGCATGAGAAGATAGATGGGGGGCAATCAATTCACATCTGGTATCAAGGGCATAGCTGGGGGCAGAGGGAGGTCTATAGCAAGCGGCAACAGTGAGAGACTTGTTTATGGAAAGGTGAATTTTTAGAAGTAGAAGCTCGAATTGTTTGGGTACAGACTTGGATAGTAATACAGAACTCTGCAGGCTCTCTTTGCAGTAGATTGCAACACCGCCCCCTTTGGCAGTTCTATCTTGGCGGAAAATGTTATAGTTAGCAATGGAGATTAAGGTTTTGGTGGTTTTCCTAAGCCCGGATTCAGTACAAGGCTAAGATATCCGGGTTAGCAGAGTGTGCTAAAGCAGTGAGTAAAACAAACTTAGGGAGTAGGCTTCTACTGTTAACTTTTTATGGCTGCAGGGGCAGTATTGAGTAGCTTGGATGAAAAGGTGCCCATTGTAAACGGCCAGCTCCCCAGTCTCAGTTGCTAATATATGCATATTAGTATTAGTATTGGATAGAAAACACTCTAAAGTTTCCAAAACTGTCAAAATATTGTCTGTGAGTATAACAGAACTGATATTGCAGGCGAAACCCTGAGGAAAATCAAAACAGGAAGTGGCTTCTATTTTGAAAACTCCATGTTCCATAGCCTCCCTTTGCTGAATTTAAAGGGAGATGAACCAGATTCCTTTTCCTATCGCTTCCTCAAGGTGTCAACAGTCTTCAGGCATAGTTTCAGGCTTTTATTTTGAAAAATGAGCCAGAACGATAACATCGCGTCAAGTGGTCACATGAGTTTTGCTCGCGCAACAGAATTTGGACAGCCATTGTTTTCCCCTCTTTCCCCCCTCTATTATCGATTATATATTTTAAAAACAACCCGAGGATTGATTATAAAAAACGTTTGACATGTTTCTGTGGACATTATAGAAACTATTTTCGTGACCGCTCTCTCCTGTGGATTTCTGAACATAACGCGACAAACAAACGGAGGTATTTTGGATATAAAAATCATCTTTATGGAACAAAAGGAACATTTGTTGTGTAACTAGGAGTCTCGTGAGTGATAACATCCGAAGATCATCAAAGGTAAACGATTGCTTTTCTGATTTTCGTGACCAAGCTTCCTGATGCTAAGTGTACTTGATTGCTTTCGCTGAAAAGGATAATTTCAAAATCTAACACGACAGGTGGATTAACAAAAGGCTAAGCTGTGTTTTCCTATATTGCACTTGTGATTTCATGAATATAAATATTTGTAGTAATATTTATTGAATATTTATTGAATTATGCTATGCTATTCAGCGGTTGTTGATGACACTTATCCCGATATCGGGATTGCAGCCATAACAAGTTAACATGCATGAAACCAAGGCTTTTACGGTTACAGAAGTAAACAAATGAGAACACCTGGGGAGTGGGAGTGCAGCTAGGCACTGCAGGGCCTGGATTCACCTCTACATCACCAGAGGAACAGAGGAGAAGTAGGATAAGGGTATGGCTAAAGGCTATAACAACTGGCCGTCTTGTGCGTTCGGGAACAGAGAGTAAAAGGAGCAGGTTTCTCGGCACGATAGCATAGATTCAAGGCATAGTGTACAGACATAGGTAAGGTAGGATTGGAGGTAAACCTAGGCATTGATTAATGATGAGAGAGATATAGTCCCTAGAGACGTTTAAACCAGGTGATGTCATCGCATATGTAGGAGGTGGGATAAAATGGTTGGTTAAGGCATATTGAGCAGGGCTAGAGGCTCTACAGTGAAATAAGACAGTAATCACTAACCAGGACAGTAATGGACCAGGCATATTGATATTAGAGAGAGGCATGCGTAGCCAAGTGAACATATGGGTCCACGGCGATTCAGACAGTTAGCAGGCCGATGCTAACACGCTAACAGTTGGTAGGCCGGGGCTAAACAAGCTAGCAGTTAGCAGACCGGGTTAGCAAGCAAGCAGTTACCAGGGGCTAGCAGTGAGCAGACCGGGGCAGGCAAGCTTGCAGTTAGTAGACCGGGGCTAGCAAGTTTCCCTTTGGGGGACGTCGATGGGGGTAAGTCTGTTTTTGCCTCTTCGTGCGGTGACGTCGATAGACCAGTCGTGGAGTTAGTAGGGTTCCAAGTAGCTCTAGGTAGCTAGCAGGCCTGGCTGGTAAAGTGACTATGCATAGATAATACACAGAGAGTAGCAGCAAAGTAAAAATGGGTTGGGGGGGGGGGGGACAATGCAAATAGTATGGGTAGCCATTTGATTAGCTGTTCAGGACAGGTTCAGACTGGTTACCTTGGCGTTCATGGGCACAGGGTCCACGGTGCTCTGCTTGAAACATGTACAGTTGAAGTCGGAAGTTTACATACCTTAGCTAAGTACATTTAAACTCAGTTTCTCACAATTCCTGATATTTAATCCTAGTAAAAATTCCTTGTTTTAGGTAAGTTAGGATCACCACTTTATTTTAAGAATGTGAAATGTCAGAAAAAATAGTAGAGAGAATTATTTATTTCAGTTTTTATTTCTTTCATCACATTCCCAGTGGGTCAGAAGTTTACATCCACTCAATTAGTATTTGATAGCAATGCCTTTAAATTGTTTAACTTGGGTCAAACATTTCGGGTAGCCTTCCACAAGCTTCTCACAATAAGTTGGGTGAATTTTGGCCCATTCATCCTGACAGAGCTGGTGTAACTGAGTCAGGTTTGTAGGCTTCCTTGCTTGCACACACTTTTTCAGTTCTGCCCACAAAAATTCTATGGGATTGATGTCAGGGCTTTGTGATGGCCACTCCAATACCTTGACTTTGTTGTCCTTAAGCCATTCTGCCACAACTTTGGAAGTATTCTTGGGGTCATTATCCATTTGGAAGACCCATTTGCGACCAAGCTTTAACTTCCTGACTGGTGTCATGATATGTTGCTTCAATATATCCACATAATTTTCCATCCTCATGATACCATCTATTTTGTGAAGTGCACCAGTCCCTCCTGTAGCAAAGCACCCCCACAACATGATTCTGCCACCCCTGTGCTTCACGGTTGGGATGGTGTTCTTTGGCTTGCAAGCCTTCCCCTTTTTCCTCCTAACATAACGATGATCAATATGGTCAAACAGTTCTATTTTTGTTTCATCAGACCAGAGGACATTTCTCCAAAAAGTACGATCTTTGTCCCCATGTGCAGTTGCAAACCGTAGTCTGGTTTAATTATGGCGGTTTTGGAGCAGTGACTTCTTCCTTGCTGAGCGGTCTTTCAGGTTATGTCAATGTCGGACTCGTTTTACTGTGGATATAGATAAGATTGTACCTGTTTTCTCCAGCATCTTCACAAGGTCCTTTGCTGTTGTTCTGGGATTGATTTGCACTTTTCGCACCAAAGTACGTTCATCTCTAGGAGACAGAACGCGTCTCCTTCCTGAGTGGTATGACGGCTGAGTGTTCCGATGGTGTTTATACTTGCGTACTATTGTTTGTACAGATGATTGTGGTACCTTCAGGCATTTGGAAATTGCTCCCAAGGATGAACCAGACTCATGGAGGTCTATAATTATCTTGGCTGATTTCTTTTAATTTTCCCATGATGTCAAGCAAAGAGGCACTGAGTTTGAAGGTAGGCCTTGAAGTACATCCACAGGTACAATTGTCTGAAATTATGTCAATTAGCCTATCAGAAGCTTCTAAAGCCATGACATCATTTTCTAGAATTTTCCAAGCTTTTTAAAGGAAATGTCAATTTAGTGTACTTAAACTTTTGACCCACTGGAATTATGATACAGTGAATTATATCTGAAATAATCTGTCTGTAAACAGTGGTTGGAAAAATGACTTGTGTCATGCACAAAGTAGATGTCCTAACCGACTTGCCAAAACTATAGTTTGTTAGCAAGAAATTTGTAGAGTGGTTGAAAAACAAGTTTTAATCCAACCTAAGTGTATGCAAACTTCAGACATCAACTGTAGTTATGATAGACTGAGTCAGGGAGAGTTGAAAATGTCAGTGTCATTCACTTGCCAGCTGGTCAGCGCATGCTCGGAGTACACTTCCTGGTAATCCGCCATTGCGAATGCTAACCTGTTTAAAGGTCTTACTCACATCGGCCACGGATAGCGTGATCACACAGTCATCCGGATCAGCTTGTGCTCTCACGCATGGTTCAGTGCTGCTTGCCTCGAAGAGGGCATAGAAGTTGTTTAGCTCATCTGGTAGGATCGCGTCACTGGGTGCTCGCGGCTTTGTAATCTATGATAGTTTGCAAGCCGTGCCACATCCGACGAGCATCAAAGAATTCAATCTTAGTCCTTTATTGACGATTTGCCTGTTTGATGGTTTGTCGGAGGGTAGTGGCAGGATATCTTATAAGCGTCCGGGTTAGTGTCCCGCTCCTGAAAAGCAGCAGCTTTAGCCTTTAGCCCAGTGCAGATGTTGCCTGTAATCCATGGCTTCTGGTTGGCATATGCAATGGCAAGAAAAAGTATGTGAACCCTTCGGAATTACCTGGATTTCTGCATAAATTTGACATAACGTAGGATCTGATCTTCATCAAAGTCACAGGAATAGACAAACACAGTGTGCTTAAACTAATAACACACTTTTTTTTGTCTATACTGAATACATCTTTTAAACATTCACAGTGTAGGTTGGAAAAAGTATGTGAACCCCTAGGCTAATGACTTCTCCAAAACTAACCTGGAGTCGAATCAATGAGACGAAATTGGAGATTTTGGTTAGAGCTGTAGGTCCCTGGGCAGGCCCCTGTCACACCCTGACCTTATAGATCCTTTTTATGTCTCTATTTTGGTTTGGTCAGGGCATGAGTTGGGGAGGGCATTCTATGTTTTGTGTTTCTATGATTTTCTATTTCTATGTTTTGGCTGTGTTATGGTTCTCAATTTGGGACAGCTGTCTATCCTTGTCTCTGATTGGGAACCATACTTAGATACCCCTTTCCCACCTGTGTTTGTGGGAAGTTAACGTTGTTTGATGGCACATAGCCTGAAGCTTTACGGCTTGTTTTGTATGGTTTATTGTTTTGTCGGCGTCATTTTGAATAAAAGAGAAAATGTTTGCTCACCACGCTGCACCTTGGTCCAGTTCCTTCAACAGTCGTGACAGCCCCATAAAAAACACTCACAAAATGTGAGTTTGCTATTCACAACAAGCATTGCCTGATGTGAACCATGCCATGTGAACCAAAGAGATCTCAGAAGACCTAATGTTAAGAGTTGTTGACTTGCATAAAGCTGGAAAGGGTTCCAAAAGTATCTCTGAAAGTCAGTCCACTGTAAGACAAATTGTCTATAAATGGAGAAATTCCAACACTGTTACTATCCCTAGGAATGGCCGTCCTGCAAAGATGACTGTAAGAGCACAGCGCAGAATGCTCAATGAGGTTAAGAAGAATCCTAGAGTGTCAGCAAAAAAATTACAGAAATCTCTGGAAGATGCTAACATCTCTGTTGACGAGTCTGCAATATGTAAAACACAAAACAAGAATGGTGTTCATGGCAGGACACCATGGAAAAAGCCACTGCTGTCCACAAAAACCATTGCTGCACGTCTGACATTCGCAAAAGAGCACCTGGATGTTTCACAGCGCTACTCGCAAATTATTCTGTGGACAGATGAAACTAAAGTTGAGATGTTTGGAAGGAACACACAACACTATGTGGAGAAAAAAAGGCATAGCATATCAACATCAAAACCTCATGCAGGAGAATATAAGGCTATCTGTTCGCCAATTGAAGCTCAACAGAAGTTAGGTGATGCAACAGGACACAACCCAAAAGACAGAAGATAATCAACAACAGAATGGTTTGAACAGAAGAAAATAGGCCTTCTGGAGTGGCCTAGTCAGTCCTGACCTCAACCCGATTGAGGTGCTGTGGCATGACCTCAAGAGAGCGGTTAACACCAGACATCCCAATAATTTTGTGGAACTGAAACAGTTTTGTAAAGAGGAATTGTCCAAAATTCCTCCTGACCATTGTGAAGGTCTGAGCCGCAACACAGAAAATGTTTGGTTGAGGTTAACAGTCAAACAGGTATTAAAAAGAAGTGTTCACAATTTTCCCAACCTGCACTGTGAATGTTTACACCTTGTGTTCAATTAAGACATGAAAAATTATAATTGTTTGAATGTTATTAGTTTAAGCAGACTGTGATGTCTACTGCTGTGACTTACATGAAGATCAGATAAAATTGTATAACCAATTTATGCAGAAATCCAGGTAATTCTAAAGGGTTCACGTACTTTTTCTTCCCAAATCAAATCAAATATATTTATATAGCCCTTCTTACATCAGCTGATATCTCAAAGTGCTGTATAAAAACCCAGCCTAAAACCCCAAACAGCAAGCAATGCAGGTGTAGAAGCACGGTGGCTAGGAAAAACTCCCTAGAAAGGCCAAAACCTAGGAAGAAACCTAGAAAGGAACCAGGCTAGGAGGGGTGGCCAGTCCTCTTCTGGCTGTGACGGGTGGAGATTATAACAGAACATGGCCAAGATGTTCATAAATGACCGGCATGGTCAAATAATAATAATCACAGTAGTTGTCGAGGGTGCAGCAAGTCAGCACCTCAGGAGTAAATGTCAGTTGGCTTTTCATAGCCGATCATTAAGAGTATCTCTACCGCTCCTGCAGTCTCTAGAGAGTTGAAAACAGCAGGTCTGGGACAGGTAGCACGTCCGGTGAACAGGTCAGGGCTCCATAGCCGCAGGCAGAACAGTTGAAACTGGAGCAGCAGCACGGCCAGGTGGACTGGGGACAGCAAGGAGTCATCATGCCAGGTAGTCCTGAGGCATTGTCCTAGGGCTCAGGTCCTCCGAGAGAGAGAAAGAAAGAGAGAAAGTTAGAATTAGAGAGACATACTTAAATTCACACAGGACACCGGATAAGACAGGAGAAGTACTCCAGATATAACAAACTGACCCTAGCCCCCCGACACATAAACTACTGCAGCATAAATACTGGAGGCTGAGACAGGAGGGGTCAGGAGACACTGTGGCCCCATCCGATGATAACCCCGGACAGGGCCAAACAGGAAGGATATAACCCCACCCACTTTGCCAAAGCACAGCCCCCACACCACTGGAGGGATATCTTCAACCACCAACTTACCATCCTGAGACAAGGCCGAGTATAGCCCACAAAGATCTCCGCCACGGCACAACCCAAGGGGGGGCGCCAATCCAGACAGGAAGATCACGTCAGTGACTCAACCCACTCAAGTGACGCACCCCTCCTAGGGACGGCATGAAAGAGCACCAGTAAGCCAGTGACTCAGCCCCTGTAATAGGGTTAGAGGCAGAGAATCCCAGTGGAGAGAGGGGAACCAGCCAGGAAGGGCGGCAAGGGCGGTTTGTTGCTCCAGAGCCTTTCTGTTCACCTTCACACTCCTGGGCCAGACTACACTCAATCATATGAGCCACTGAAGAGATGAGTCTTCAGTAAAGACTTAAAGGTTGAGACAGAGTCTGCGTCTCTCACATGGGTAGGCAGACCGTTCCATTAAAATGGAGCTCTATAGGAGAAAGCCCTGCCTCCAGCTGTTTGCTTAGAAATTCTAGGGACAATTAGGAGGCCTGCGTCTTGTGACCGTAGCGTACGTGTAGGTATGTACGGCAGGACCAAATCAGAAAGATAGGTAGGAGCAAGCCCATGTAATGCTTTGTAGGTTCGCAGTAAAACCATGAAATCAGCCCTTGCCTTAACCGGAAGCCAGTGTAGGGAGGATAGCACTGGAGTAATATGATCAAATGTTTTGGTTCTAGCAGCCGTATTTAGCACTAACTGAAGTTTATTTAGTGCTTTATCCGGGTAGCCGGAAAGTTAAGCATGGCAGTAGTCTATCCTAGAAGTAACAAAAGCATGGATTAATCTTTCTGCATCATTTTTGGACAGAAAGTTTCTGGTTTTTGCAATGTTACGTAGATGGAAAAAAGCTGTCCTTGAAACAGTCTTGATATTTTCGTCAAAAGAAAGATTAGGGTTCAGAGTAACGCCGAGGTCCTCCACAGTTTTATTTGAGACGACTGAACAACCATCAAGATTAATTGTCAGATTCAACAGAAGATCTCTTTGTTTCTTGGGACATAAAACAAGCATCTCTGTTTTGTCCGAGTTTAAAAGTAGAAAGTTTGCAGCCATCCACTTCCTTATGTCTGAAACACATGCTTCTAGCGAGGGCAATTTTGGGGCTTCACCGTGTTTCATTGAAATGAACAGCTGTATGTCATCCGCATAGCAGTGAAAGTTAACATTATGTTTTCGAATGACATCCACAAGGGTAAAATATATAATGAAAACAACAGTGGTCCTAAAACGGAACCTTGAGGAACACCGAAACTTACAGTTGATTTGTCAGAGGACAAACCATTCACAGAGACAAACTGATATCTTTCCAACAGATAAGATCTAAACCAGGCCAGAATTTGTCCGTGTAGACCAATTTGGGTTTCCAATCTCTCCAAAAGAATGTGGTGATCGATGGTATCAAAAGCAGCACTAAGGTCTAGGAGCACGAGGACAGATGCAGAGCCTCGGTCTGACGCCAATTAATGGTAATTTACAAGTGCAGTCTCAGTGCTATGATGGGGTCTAAAACCAGACTGAAGCATTTCTTATTCATTGTTTGTCTTCAGGAAGGCAGTGAGCTTTTTCTAACATTTTTGAGAGGAATGGAAGATTCGATTTAGGCCAATAGATTTTTATATTTTCTGGGTCAAGGTTTGGCTTTTTCAAGAGAGGCTTTATTACTACCACTTTTAGTGAGTTTGGTACACATCCGGTGGATAGAGAGCCGTTTATTATGTTCAACATAGGAGGGCCAAGCACAGGAAGCAGCTCTTTCAGTAGTTTAGTTGGAATAAGGTCCAGTATTTACTTTGAAGGTTTAGAGGCCATGATTATTTTCATCATTGTGTCAAGAGATATAGTACTAAAACACTTGAGTGTCTCTCTTGTTCCTAGGTCCTGGCAGAGTTGTGCAGACTCAGGACAACCGAGCTTTGGAGGAATACGCAGATTTAAAGAGGAGTCTGTAATTTGCTTTCCATTGATCATGATCTTTTCCTCAAAGAAGTTAATGAATTTATTACTGCTGAAGTGAAAGCCATCCTCACTTGGGGAATGCTGCTTTTTAGTTAGCTTGGCGACAGTATCAAAAATAAATTTCGGATTGTTCTTATTTTCCTCAATTAAGTTGGAAAAATAGGATGATCGAGCAGCAGTGAGGTCTCTTCGATACTGCACGGTACTGTCTTTCCAAGCTAGTCGGAAGACTTCCAGTTTGGTGTGGCGCCATTTCCGTTCCAATTTTCTGGAAGCTTGCTTCAGAGCTCGGGTATTTTCTGTATACCAGGGAGCTGGTTTCCTATGACAAATGTTTTTAGGGGTGCAACTGTATCTAGGGTATTGCGCAAGGTTTAATAGAGTTCCTCAGTTAGGTGGTTAACTGATATTTGTCCTCTGACGTCCTTGGGTAAGCAGATAGTCTGGAAGGGCATCAAGGAATCTTTGTGTTGTCTGAGAATATATAGCACGACTTTTGATGCTCCTTGGTTGAGGTCTGAGCAGATTATTTGTTGCGATCGCAAACGTAATAAAATTGTGGTCTGATAGTCCAGGATTATGAGGAAAAACATTAAGATCCACAAAAATATTTCCATGGGACAAAACTAGGTCCAGAGTATGACTGTGACAGAGTCATGTTGGACAAAACCCACTGAGTCAATGATGGCACTGAAAGCCTTTTGGAGTGGGTCTGTGGACTTTTCCATGTGAATATTAAAATCACCAAAAATTATTATCTGCGATGACTACAAGGTCCGATAGGAATTCAGGGAACTCAGTGAGGAACGCTGTACATGGCCCAGGAGGCCTGTAAACATTAGCTATAAAAAGTGATTGAGTAGGCTGCATATGGAATTGTTGACTGTATTAAAGGCCCTTTCTCACCAAAATCCGTTAAATACAAGCACGTGTCTGGTTCATGGCGCCGTTCACATAAGTTTCAAACTATTTTGCTGTTCATTGGTTATATATAGGCTACTCGTGCAAGAGCTAGAGAGAGAGGAAAGAGATGGGCCAGTGGAGTTGCCAGCGTAGATGTGTGAATTGCACAAGAAGGAGACACAGTGAAGGAGACAGAGATATGTGTAAGTTAGAAGTTAATTAATATATGCATTTATCATTCATTTAGCCTATATATGATATATTTTGGACCTGCTAAAGTGAATCTAGGCGACAACCTGTTCTACAGGCAACCTTAAAAGACAGAGACAAGAAAATATCCACCGGAGTTTACTCTTATCAATTAGTGGTTGCACAGATTTGGTCTCACTCAAATTAAAATGTAGTGTCAACATAACCGTTGATTGCTTCACTAAAGTTGACCAATGGCTGATAATTACACTATGTACAGGTTGAGTGCATGTGTTTCTATTTTCTAATGGTTGTCAATTTCATCTTCATGTGTTCGAGTTCACTATGTACATTTTCCGAATATACAGTAGATACAGTGGGGCAAAAAAGTATTTAGTCAGCCACCAATTGTGCAAGTTCTCCCACTTAAAAAGATAAGAGAGCCCTGTAATTTTCATCATAGGTACATTTCAACTATGACAGACAAAAATCACATTGTAGGATCTTTTATGAATTTATTTGCAAATTATGGTGGAAAATAAGTATTTGGTCAATAACAAGTTTATCTCAATACTTTGTTATATACCCTTTGTTGGCAATGACAGAGGTCAAACGTTTTCTGTAAGTCTTCACAAGGTTTTCACACACTGTTGCTGGTATTTTGGCCCATTCCTCCATGCAGATCTCCTCTAGAGCAGTGATGTTTTGCGGCTGTTGCTGGGCAACACGGACTTTCAACTCCCTCCAAAGATTTTCTATGGGGTTGAGATCTGGACACTGGCTAGGCCACTCCAGGACCTTGAAATGCTTCTTACGAAGCCACTCCTTTGTTGCCCGGGCGGTGTGTTTGGGATCATTGTCATGCTGAAAGACCCAGCCACGTTTCATCTTCAATGCCCTTGCTGATGGAAAGAGGTTTTCACTCAAAATCTCACGATACATGGCCCCATTCATTATTTCCTTTACACGGATCAGTCGTCCTGGTCCGTTTGCAGAAAAACAGCCCCAAAGCATGATGTTTCCACCCCCATGCTTCACAGTAGGTATGGTGTTCTTTGGACGCAACTCAACTTGTCTTCCAAAAACGACGAGTTGAGTTTTTACCAAAAAGTTATATTTTGGTTTCATCTGACCATATGACATTCTCCCAATCTTCTTCTGTATCATCCAAATGCTCTCTAGCAAACTTCAGACGGGCCTGGACGTGTACTGGCTTAAGCAGGGGGACACGTCTGGCACTGCAGGATTTGAGTCCCTGGCGGCGTAGTGTGTTACTGATGGTAGGCTTTGTTACTTTGGTCCCAGCTCTCTGCAGGTCATTCACTAGGTCCCCCCGTGTGGTTCTGGGATATGGGCTCACAGTTCTTGTGATCATTTTGACCCCATGGGGTGAGATCTTGCGTGGAGCCCCAGATCGAGGGAGATTATCAGTGGTCTTGTATGTCTTCCATTTCCTAAATTGCAGATTCAGTCTTCCCAGCCTGGTGCAGGTCTACAATTTTGTTTCTGGTGTCCTTTGACAGCTCTTTGGTCTTGGCCATAGTGGAGTTTGGAGTGTGACTGTTGGAGATTGTGGACAGGTGTCTTTTATACTGATAACAAGTCAAACAGGTGCCATTAATACAGGTAATGAGTGGAGGACAGAGGAGCCTCTTAAAGAAGAAGGTTCAGGTCTGTGAGAGCCAGAAATCTTGCTTGTTTGTAGGTGACCAAATACTTATTTTCCACCATCATTTGCCAATAAATTCATTAAAATCCTACAATGTGATTTTCTGGATTTTTTTTCTCATTTTGTCTGTCATAGTTGAAGTGTACCTATGATGAAACTTACAGGCCTCTCTCATCTTTTTAAGTGGGAGAACTTGCACAATTGGTGGCTGACTAAATACTCTTTTGCCCCACTGTATATTCATTAAATCACAAGTGCAATATAGGAAAACACAGCTTAGCCTTTTGTTAATCCACCTGACGTGTCAGATTTTGAAATTATGCTTCACAGCGAAAGCAATCCAAGCGTTTGTGTAAATTTATCAATCGCACGATAAAACATTAAGTACACTTAGCATCAGGAAGCTTGGTCACGAAAATCAGAAAAGCAATCAAATTAATCGTTTACCTTTGATGATCTTCGGATTATTTTTATATCCAAAATACCTCTGTTTGTTTGCCACGTTATGTTCAGAAATCCACAGGAAAGAGTGGTCACGACAATGCAGATGAAAATTCCAAATAGTTTCCATAATGTCCACAGAAACACGTCAAACGTTTTTTATAATCAATCCTCAGGTTGTTTTTAAAATATATAATCGATAATATATCAACCGCAAATGTCTTTCACAGTAGGAGAGGGAAAAGCAATACCTATCCACTTGACGCGATGTTATCGTTCTGGCTCATTTTTCAAAATAAAAGCCTGAAACTATGTCTGAAGACTGTTGACACCCCGAGGAAGCAATAGGAAAAGGAATCTGGTTCATATCTCTTTAAATCCAGCAAAGGGAGGCTATGGAACATGGAGTTTTCAAAATAGAAGCCACTTCCTGTTTTGATTTTCCTCAGGGTTTCGCCTGCAATATCAGTTCTGTTATACTCACAGACAATATTTTGACAGTTTTGGAAACTTTAGAGTGTTTTCTATCCAATACTAATACCAATATGCATATATTAGCAACTGAGACTGGGGAGCTGGCCGTTTACAATGGGCACCTTTTCATTCAAGCTTCTCAATACTGCCCCTGCAGCCATATGAAGTTAAAGGTTTCAAGTAAAAAAATGTGCTATTTCTTCAGAGAAGGTTTTGTCAAATTCAGAGGTTAATCCATCACAACCTGGAGATTTGTTATTTTTTTAACTGAGCAACCCCATACTGGATGTCCATAATGGATAAATCTTGGCAACAAGACCGGTTGAATTCTTCACTAACTGAATTAACATTCTCTATAGAATCAAGGAGATCCTTAGAGTCACTCAAATTATCTAAGGAGATTCTCATAAAACTTAGTGGTAAAGTCTGATAACAACTCTCTATCCTCAGTGTTAACCCCATTAATCTTACATTTCCGAAGTGTTTTGAGTTCCCCTCTCCTCTTTTCCAAATGAAAAAGTATCTGCTGTTCTTTTCACCTTTTTCAAGCCATTGTTTTCTGGATCTTATGAAGGCTCCTCTAGCCTTTTCCTCATACAATGTATCTAGTTGACTGTAAATCATTCAATTTAGCTTTCTCATTAAGATCAAGATGCTCAATCCCTGTGATATCCGCAATTGTCTTAGAGAGTTCAGCAACCTCACATCTCCTTCTTAAAGCAAGCTGTTATCCATAAGAGTGGATTTTAAATTTCAGCAGTTCCCAATGTTTCCCAAATTCTGCATTAGATGTAGCTAACATCCAGTCAACAGAAATTTGATTCTTAATCACATATTTTAAATCATCATGCAATAACAAAGAGTTATTTAATTTCAAAAAACCACCAGAGTATTTCATATCATCATTACTGCACATTCTTACAGTCAGCCATATTACTTTATGATCCATCAGGACTGCAGGCAGTATTTTTACCTCTACAGTGTCGGGCTCAAGACTAGAGGTTATCACCCACAAGTCAATTCTTGATTGTAGAGAATGATCTCTTTTACTCCATGTTTATTGTTTCTCTCCAAGGTTTTTAACTCTCCATATGTCAATTAAGTCCAGGCTTTGGCAGAAATTCACCAACTTGTTCACACCAATGTTAGGCTTATGAGGCAATCTGTTAGTCTCATTAGAATAAACCATATCAAAATCTCCACCAACTATTTCCACAATTTCCTCTAGAAGTAAGTTATTTGGAGGACTAGAACAGTATCCACATACATTACACAACACAAATAATCTGTCCATGTGGTTGATGACCACTACCAGCAAATGTCCATTGGTGTCCATTTGAGTAAACAAAACATTCCCTTAGAAATAGTGTGCTAAAATTGCAACCCCAGCTGAATGATTAGTCTCGTGGGCCAAAAAAATGGCACTGCCCCACTGATTTTTCCAATAATTTTAGTCCTCTTTGCATGAATTTGTTTCTTGAACGAATACAAGATCTGCATTGCAGTCCTTACAAAACAAAAAAAAGTTTTTCTCTTCAAAAGGTTTCGTATCACCCTGGCATTGATTGACATAAACTTCAAGTCCATAAATACAGAATAGAAAGAAAAATCCTATGCAATCTCAACTTTACCCTCTATAAAAAGTTGCTTCATATATGTATTAACAGAAGTCTTAACTTGTAAACCATAACACCACAATTCAAAACTAGAACACTCAATTTGCATTGGGGAAGGAGCTACCTTGTAAACCTACGGACAGGACAAATCACCCCAGTCGTATTTATTTTCCATCGGTGAAATATGCTCAGATTCCCCTGTAGTATCCACCCTTTCCTTGATTTCGGGCCTGTTGTACAAGAGGCCACAATTTTGCCTTTGCTGCAGTCAGATCCTCACCAAATCTACATTTTATCTCTTTCAGAAAGGGGCTTTTCTTTGCTTTCTTCCAAACTGCATCTCTCGCTGTGTGAAAAGCAAACTGGATGATGATCGAGCGGCTGACAATGGCATCTTGCTTCTTCCCAATACGATGAGCGAAATCCACAGCCATATATCCTTGCTTGGGCCAAGAAACACGAGCAAAGGACATTAGACCGGTGGAAATATCAGGTCTGATGAGTCCAAATTTGAGATTTTTGGTTCCAACAACCGTGTCTTTGTGAGATGCAGAGTAGGTGAACGGATGATCTTCGCATGTGTGGTTCCCACCGTGAAGCATGGAGGAGGATGATGTGATGGTGTGGGGGTGCTTTGCTGGTGACACTGTCCGCAATTTATTTAGAATTCAAGGCACACTTAACCAGCATGGCTACCACCGTATTCTGCAGCGATACTCCATCCCATCTGGTTTGCGCATAGTGGGACTATCATTTTACCCAACACACCGCCACGCTGTGTAAGGGCTATTTGACCAAGAATGAGAGTGATGGAGTGCTGCATCAGATGACCTGACCTCCGCAATCACCCAACCTCAACCCAATTGAGATGGTTTTGGATGAGTTGGACTGCATAGTGAAGGAAAAGCAGCCAACAAGTGCTCAGCATATGTTGGAACTCCTTCAAGACTGTTTGAAAAGCATTGCTGGAGAAGCTGGTTGAGAGAATGCCAAGAGTGTCCAAAGCTGTCATCAAGGGAAACGGTGGCTACTTTTAAGAATCTAAAATATATTTAGATTTGTTTAACACTTCTTTAGTTACTACATGATTCCATAAGTGTTATTGCATAGTTTTGATGTCTTCACTATTATTCTACAATGTAGAAAATTGTAAAAAATAAATAAAAACCCTTGAATGAGTAGGTGTGTCCACCTACTTTCGCCTGGTACTGTAGGTCTTGCCAGTATCACAGCTGTGTCTCCATCTCCCCTTAGTCATGTCATATGATAGGCTGCATTGATTTAGCATTATCCTCTAATGTAGATTATTTTTTGATATCATACAGAAAGTATTTGAAGCTAAGGCAAGGTTTTTAATACGTTTTGGGGAAATTAGATGTGTGATTTGCTTACGTGTCTGATTGTGATGCGCTGCAGTCTGCTTTGATTGATGGGTCCTTTTTAGGTGGGCGGGTGTGCGTGTATGAGTTCACAAATTCTATATGTCCATTCAGAAAGTTTCCTGAAATTGGCCTAGTTTGTCTGGACTTCATCTCTTTCATCAGATAGAAAGGAAACTGTAGGTAGCAAGCGACATAATCGTCAGCATATATGCGAGGAATGACGACAGGTGCCAGTTTTGTGTTGTCTCTTCTTAAATGGGATGCAACTGAATGAAATGTAGCCAAGCTCCTTTCATGATTCATCCTATAGGATATCTAGCCACTTTGAACGACATATTACACTACGAATGACCATTTGGGAGGAAAAAATGCACCTGAATGGTTTCGTACGTCAAAATCGTATTCTGTATTCTTTCGGGATTTTGGACGCAAAGATCGCAACGCAGTTGGTGAGGCCTTCAGTATTTATTAACCTGGCCAGTTGAACCTGCTCTCCTTCTCCCTGGGTACGCCCTCCTGTGGTGTTATGCAACACATGTTCTTTGCCTGTGATTCATATTGATCTCGTCTGTGTGTATGCAATGGATCAGGCCTCTATAGAATTGAATTGTGGATTATATATGTATAATGTTTTTTTTTGTCCTGTGGTGGGGACATTGTACGAGAGCTTCCCGGGAACAGGTACCTGGAGCTGAAGAGAAAGATATTGGTATGCATTGTGTAACTCATAAGGAGTATTTGCTACCTCCGCCTATTATTACCTCACGTTACTCCTTGATGTTAAAGAACCTGTGTGTTTTAGATTAGTCCCGAGGACCTTAACACACGTATAAAAAAAGGTGGTGTATTTTCGGCAACAGGAACAGTTATCTACGGTTAAATCCCCCACGTTACAAAGAGACGATTGAAATTGAAATCAAAGAATTAGGTTAACAATGTTTCCTTCTTTGTTTGAGAAGGATTTTCTTTTTTTTGTTCATGTTTTTGGCAGCTGGGTTTGTCATCTGAAACAAAGGGATGAGTCACTGGATTAGTGAACAAAGAATTATTGCTGAGAGAAAAAATTGAGGGCGCATTCTGTGTGTGTGTGTGTGTGTGTGTGTGTGTGTGTGTGTGTGTAACATGCATATAACATCATATCATATTTTCATACCCCCTCAAACCCTCAAATTTCAAACCTTGAACGATAAACATGCCCTCTAAATTTGTCCTTACTTCCCATCAAACCTATGAGCTGGAACCTGCAAAGCTCACTTTGACAAGTGGATGTCAAAACGGCTCCACTATGTGCAGCATCATCAATAGTACACAGACCTCTGTGTTATAGGGGTCTTTCTAAGGAAAATGCCATTACAGTGAGGCCAGTTCCAGCTCGTTTCACCTTTGACGAATTAGTTCCTCTTTAGTGTGAAGCCACCCTTCCACTGGACCATGACACTTTTGGGTCAGCCCTTCATCAGCGTGACAAACTGAAGTCTTCAGACTGAAGAGAGAGGGGACAGACAGGCAGGCAGACAGGCAGACAGGCAGGCAGGCAGAGGGAATCACAGACGGAGAGAGAGAGGGAATCACACAGAGAGCGAGAGGGAATCACACAGAAAGAGAGCGAGAGAGGGAATCACACAGAGAGGGAGAGAGAGAGGGAATCACACAGACAGAGAGCGTGAGAGGGAATCACAAAGAAAGAGAGTGAGAGGGAATCAGACAGACAGAGAGCGAGAGAGGGAGAGAGAGAGGGAATCACACAGAAAGAGAGCGAGAGGGAATCACACAGAAAGAGAGCGAGAGAGGGAATCACACAGAAAGAGAGCGAGAGAGGGAATCACACAGAGAGAGAGCGAGAGAGGGAATCACACAGAGAGGGAGCGAGAGGGAATCACACAGAAAGAGAGCGAGAGGGAATCACACAGAGAGGGAGCGAGAGAGGGAATCACACAGACAGAGAGCGAGAGAGGGAATCACACAGAGAGGGAGAGAGAGGGAATCACACAGAGAAGGAGAGAGAGGGAATCACACAGAGAGGGAGAGAGAGAGGGAATCACACAGAGAGAAAGACAGAGAGGGAGAGAGAGACGAAGCCCAAACAGCCAAAGCTATGAGGACATTTGGAGGATACATGAGTCAATTATGAACCTATTTCAGGCAGTTTGTTTGGGAGAGACAACCAAGTGTCGTTAATGTGGCAGAGTCGAGACTGGTAAACACATTTCTGTAATGGGCGCTAGGCTTCAGAAAACAAATTAAAGTTTCCCTCCTTTTTCTCTTTCTCTCTCTCACACACACTCTCTCTCCTCTACTCATCCAAGACAGAAAAACAGAGCCATATGTGTAGGCCGGGACGTGCGATTCACACTCCAATTTTCATCCTGAAGCAATAACTGTCTCCCCCGAAGCACAGAGCAGGACATGTGGACAGTTAGCATTGGCCGCAGCTCTCACATGACCATGGCTGCTGGCTTCAAAAGGCCGGGTGTAATGAAGCTGTTGGGTCCTGTGGTAGCTGGTTCCATCAGCCATGCCAAATAGCTGTCTTACCTGCTGGACCTGCTCGTGCTAAACAGAACCGGAACTACACCAGAAGCGCACCAGTTACACCAGAGATGTATGTTGTGCAGTAACACCTCTCTGTCCTCTACAGTACTGTTGGTCCGGGCTCAGAGACACTAAAGGCCTATTGATGGAGTAGTGGTGCGATGCTTTGCTTGAGGTATCACTCATGGTTTTCCTACTGGGGTTGTCTTCAGGTCAAATAGGTAGTATACCTTACTGTGACCTTCAGCTTTGGATTCACTTTATTTGTCACCCCTGATGATGGCTCATGATGGTGGGGGGGGGGGGGGGGGGGGGGGGTGAGCGGGATGTGTGTTTATGTGTGTGTGTTTGTGTGTAGGGGTGGGGTGTTATGATGTTATGATGTTATATGCATGTGTGTCTGTGCACGCATACACAGACACACACACACACACACACACAGAATGCGCCCTCTTCTTCTCTTATATCAGTGCTAAACGTGTGAATACATTATGTCACATGAAGTGTTCTTTTATTTCCATAGCTCCATAGCTCCAGTATCTGGTTTTAAATGTACTGTGGTGGAAAAAGTACTCAATTGTCATACTTGAGTAAAAGTACATTCTACATCAAATTCCTTATTTTATGTGTTTTACATTTACGGACAGACAGGCATACTCCAACACTAAAACATCATTTACAAACACAGTATTTGTGTTTAGTGAGTCCGCCAGATCAGAGGCAGTAGAGATGACAATACGTTATATTGATAGGTGCTTGAATTGGAACATATTGCTGGCCTGCCTGAGCATTTGAAATGTAATGATTACATTTGGGTGTCAGGGAAAATGTGTGGGGAGTAAAAATAACATTATTTTCTTTAGAAATGTAGTGGAGTAAAAGTAAACGTTGTCAAAAATATAAATAGTAAAGTACTTAAGTAGAACCTTAAAGTATTTTTTACCAAAGTACTTACATCACTGTGTGTGTGTGTGTGTGTGTGTGTGTGTGTGTGTGTGTGTGTATCTGTGTGTGTGAGACTTTTAATCCAACATGCGCTGTTTTGGAGGAGGATGCCCCTGTGTGAGGGGTGACATGGGCCACTTGGTAACTAACTGCTGCTAGGGGCACACCCTTCACGGGCACCTATAGGGGGCAGGAAGTGGGTGCAGATGGAGTTAGGAGGGAATTAGTGGGTCGAGACCACCCTCTCTTGGACATTAATTCCACTAAGGAACAGTCGCAACAGACCAGAACACTCCCATCTGCTCTCTCTCTCTTCCCTCTTTTCTCTTTTCCTTTTCCTCTCAATCCCTTATCGTCTTCTCTCTACCGTTCCATCCCGTTCTTTACTTTCTTTTTGCACTCATACACATACAATTTATTTCCCTCGTTCTCTCATTCCTACAATACCCCCTGTTTGTCTCCATGTCTCTGCATTTAGCACTCTGTGAATACTCTCATCCTCCCCCATACATACCATAAGAGAAAGATAGGTCCAGTTTGGACAAGCTTCCACCACTCGAGAGTCGGCCTATTCTCTCCTTCATCCCCAGGCGGTGTTCCGCTCTTCTCGCTTTTCTCGCTTTTCTCTCATCTGGCTCACTAATACTAAAATGAATAGAAACCTTATCATGGCAGCCATTGAAGTTGGGAGATAAGAAAATTCATTAGGAGGCAGCTTGCTAATGACAAGTGAGGAGATCGGAATTATAATAAATGACAAAGGATGGAGGGAGGGGTGGGGAGGGGGAGGGGGAGAGAGAGGAGGGGAATCTTTCCAAGGGGAATCTTTCCAAAGGATGAGTGTGGCATGTTCGCCCGGTTGTTGTCCATTTGCCGTGTGACCTGTGTGAGTCAAACGATCAAATGAGACAGGTTTCTATAACTCTCTCTCCCTCACATACTAAAAAAACATGAGGCAGTTTGGATAAGACCTTTCTGTAGTTTCAACAGTAGAATGCACAGTAAAATACTGTGATTTTGTTTTACAGCATTAATGCTGTAGGTTGCACTGTATTATAGGTAAAATACTGAAAAACACTGTTTTTAACTGTTATTGGAAGCCTCCTGTAAACATCACTAACACACTATTTCTTTACAGTAATATCTTAAGCCTACTGTAGATTCAAATGATCCGTTGATGGAATAGTGTTTTCAGCAGCTGCTGTTCCTTGACTTATTTATAAGTATCTTTATTGCTAACCAACTTTGAATTACTGTACGTTTCCTTACTTAACTTAGATAGAGCCTCTTTGCGCTAGCGACCAACCTCGACAACATCCTGTGAAATTGCAGAGCGCGAACTTCAATCCCAAGGGTCCCAGCTACACAACAAATGGTAAATGTGTTCGATAAAGTCCTTCTTTATATCCCAAAAAAGTATGTTTAGTTGGCGAGTTTGATTCAGTAATCCATCCGTTCCACTCGTTCAACGTGCAAAGGAATCCGAAAAGTTACCAATAAACTTTATCCAAACAAGTCAAACAATTGTTTCTAATCAATCCTCAGGTACCCTAATATGTAAATAAACTATAACATTTAAGACGGAATGCAGTATGTTCAATACCGGAGATAAATAACGAAGTGCGCGCCCTCATCCACCCGCGCCACAAGACTATAGTCACAATGAGAGCCACCTACAAAAACTACAACTACTAACTCATTTTTCAAAAAACAAGCCTGAAACCCTTTCTAAAGACGGTTTACATCTATTGGAATCCATAGGAACTTTAATCTGGGAGGATTTCCTTTGAATATCCCATAGACAAGCATTTGAATGGACTGTGACCTCAACCAAAAAAAATCTGGATGGATTCTCCTCGGGTTTTCGCCTGCCATATCAGTTCTGTTATACTCACAGACATTGTTTAAACAGTTTTAGAAACTTCAGAGTCTATCCAATGCTACCAATCATATGCATATCCTACCTTCTGAGCCTGAGTAACAGGCAGTTTACTTTGGGCACGTCAGTCATCTGAACTTCCGAATACTGCCCCCTAGCCTTAAGAAGCTCTATCTAGCTGCATAACGTTTGCTAGCTAGCTATAGTTAAGCTAGCTCAGCTTTATACAAGCCATTTTGGTCTGCTTTAAATTGCTTGTTAATATCTTGTTGTGCAACCTAGAAAAAAATATCCTAGATAATAATTGTTGTGATGATAGGCTTCGCTGTACCGCAGCCTCTGAGTGGCATAGGGGGGAATAACGCAAGCCCATTTACGGAAGCTTAACTCGGACTTGCGTAAATGGGCTTGCATTATTCCCCTGTAATTTTCATCATAGGTACACTTCAACTATGACAGACAAAATGAGAAAAAAAAATCCAGAAAATCACATTGTAGGATTTTTAATGAATTTATTTGCAAATTATGGTGGAAAATAAGTATTTGGTCACCTACAAACAAGCAAGATTTCTGGCTCTCACAGACCTGTAACTTCTTCTTTAAGAGGTTCCTCTGTCCTCCACTCGTTACCTGTATTAATGGCACCTGTTTGAACTTGTTATCAGTATAAAAGACACCTGTCCACAATCTCAAACAGTCACACTCCAAACTCCACTATGGCCAAGACCAAAGAGCTGTCAAAGGACACCAGAAACAAAATTGTAGACCTGCACCAGGCTGGGAAGACTGAATCTGCAATAGGTAAGCAGCGTGGTTTGAAGAAATCAACTGTGGGAGCAATTATTAGGAAATGGAAGACATACAAGACCACTGATAATCTCCCTTGATCTGGGGCTCCACGCAAGATCTCACCCCGTGGGGTCAAAATGATCACAAGAACGGTGAGCAAAATCCCAGAACCACACGGGGGGAACTTGTGAATGACCTGCAGAGAGCTGGGACCAGAGTAACAAAGCCTACCATCAGTAACACCCTACGCCGCCAGGGACTCAAATCCTGCAGTGCCAGACGTGTCCCCCTGCTTAAGCCAGTACATGTCCAGGCCCGTCTGAAGTTTGCTAGAGAGCATATGGATGATCCAGAAGAAGATTGGGAGAATGTCATATGGTCAGATGAAACCAAAATATAACTTTTTGGTAAAAACTGAACTCGCCGTGTACTGTGAAGCATGGGGGTGGAAACATCATGCTTTGGGGCTGTTTTTCTGCAAAGGGACCAGGGCGACTGATTCGTGTAAAGGAAAGAATTAATGTATCGTAAGATTTTGAGTGAAAACCTACTTCCATCAGCAAGGGCATTGAAGATGAAACGTTGCTGGGTCTTTCAGCATGACAATGATCCCAAACACACCGCCCGGGCAACGAAGGAGTGGCTTCGTAAGAAGCATTTCAAGGTCCTGGAGTGGCCTAGCCAGTCTCCAGATCTCAACCCCATAGAAAATCTTTGGAGGGAGTTGAAAGTCCGTGTTGCCCAGCAACAGCCCCAAAACAGAGATCTGCATGGAGGAATGGGCCAAAATACCAGCAACAGTGTGTGAAAACCTTGTGAAGACTTAAAGAAAACGTTTGACCTCTGTCATTGCCAACAAAGGCTATATAACAAAGTATTGAGATAAACTTTTGTTATTGACCAAATACTTGTTTTCCACCATAATTTGCAAATAAATTCATAAAAAATCCTACAATGTGATTTTCTGGATTTGTTTTTCTAATTTTGTCTGTCATAGATGAAGTGTACCTATGATGACAATTACAGGCCTCTCTCATCTTTTTAAGTAGGAGAACTTTCACAATTGGTGGCTGACTAAATACTTTTTTGCCCCACTGTAGCTGGGCCGTTATTTAGAATTTAAATTGTATGACCTCATAATTTGCGTGGATGAAACTTGGAGCTACAGTGCCTTCAGAAAGTATTCTTACCCCTTGACTTTTTGCACATTTTGTTATGTTACAGCATGCAGTTAAAATTGATGAAATTGATATTTTGTGCCACTGATCTACACACAATACAATGTCAAAAAATGTATTTTGTTTTAATAAATATTTCAAATTCAAGGTGCAATATGCATAAATCATTCTGCCGTTTCTAGGTTGCAAAATTTCTAATAGTTCACCTAATTTCAGTTTATGTGACAAAACAAGTAATGTGTAGTGTAGTAGAGAGTCATTGTACCATCAAACCGCTGTAAAATATATTTTCAATAACTAAAAATATTGTAACTTCAGCTGTTTGAAGCTGGTGTACAAAACTGAAAATAAAAGACACAAAAATGAAACTTAAGAATGGGAAGTATAGAAATAGCGTACATAGAACAGATGAACCACTTCTTAGACTTGCTTTCATTTAGAATGACAGATCTATAACTCATGTTTCTAAGTGAATTTGGTCAGGTCATCTAAAAAGTTACATATTGCAGCTTTAATAACAAATGTAATAAGTATTCAACCCCTTTGTTATGGCAAGCCTAAGTACGTTCAGGAGTACAAATGTGCTTAACAAGTCACATAATAAGTTGTTTAACATGATCTCTGTACCCCACACATACAATTATCTCTAAGGTTCCTCAGTCGAGCAGTGAACTTCAAGAATGGACTTAACCACAAAGACCAGGCAGGTTATGTTTTACTATATTGGATCGCTCCAATATATTGGTATCACTCCACGGTGGAGGGATACATACGAGGTGAGGATTTACAAATGTATTCTCGTGTACCCCTGTGTCACAGCTGGGGTCCGCCCCTATATATAGACCCTGTGGCCGCGACAAGTTTTCTTTCATTTTCTCGGCGCACGTCCGTATGGTTTGAGGTACAAACATCCTGGAGCTTCTCTGTGTTTCTTGGTAAGTCACTGGTAAGTGTAATATCTTGCGTGGAAGTATACTCACTGGCTGTTTGCAGCTGGCCACATGGCCAGCCCCTCCTCTTGAGTGCTCCACTCGCTGTCGCGGTTGATCTGTATCTTCTGCCAGTGGTTTGTCGTACTTGCGTTTCGTTAGAGTTACACTTCGACTGCGTGTGCATCCATTAGTATTGTGGTGCTGCCACAAACTGTAATTTACCTTACACAACTTGCCGACTGTGTTGGGAATTGCTTTACGGTGCGGGTTCTCTGTTAATTACCCTGCAGGTTTTTTTTATTGTTCTCTCCCCTGCAGAGTGTAAGAGTATCGTGGTGGGCTTTCCACTACATTGAGACATTAACTTTGGAGTTCCTTAATGGAGTTACTTGGATATTAAAACGGCTAGGTAATATTGCTGTTGGCGTAAAACAAAAACAAAAAAACAAATAAATCAAATCCATTACCTGGTTGCTGTTTTTTTGTCTGCCTGCTTTTCCCACACGGGTCTTCCAAATCAAATCAAATCAAATTTATTTTATATAGCCCTTCGTACATCAGCTGATATCTCAAAGTGCTGTACAGAAACCCAGCCTAAAACCCCAAACAGCAAGCAATGCAGGTGAAGAAGCACGGTGGCTAGGAAAAACTCCCTAGAAAGGCCAAAACCTAGGAAGAAACCTAGAGAGGAACCAGGCTATGTGGGGTGGCCAGTCCTCTTCTGGCTGTGCCGGGTGGAGATTATAACAAAACATGGTCAAGATGTTCAAATGTTCATAAATGACCAGCATGGTCGAATAATAATAAGGCAGAATAGTTGAAACTGGAGCAGCAGCACAGTCAGGTGGACTGGGGACAGCAAGGAGTCATCATGTCAGGTAGTCCTGGGGCATGGTCCTAGGGCTCAGGTCCTCCGAGAGAGAGAAAGAAAGAGAGAATTAGAGAGAGCATATGTGGGATGGCCAGTCCTCTTCTGGCTGTGCCGGGTGGAGATTATAACAGAACATGGCCAAATGTTCATAAATGATCAGCATGGTCGAATAATAATAAGGCAGAACAGTTGAAACTGGAGCAGCAGCACAGCCAGGTGGACTGGGGACAGCAAGGAGTCATCATGTCAGGTAGTCCTGGGGCATGGTCCTAGGGCTCAGGTCCTCCGAGAGAGAGAAAGAGAGAAGGAGAGAATTAGAGAACGCACACTTAGATTCACACAGGACACCGAATAGGACAGGAGAAGTACTCCAGATATAACAAACTGACCCTAGCCCCCCGACACATAAACTACTGCAGCATAAATACTGGAGGCTGAGACAGGAGGGGTCAGGAGACACTGTGGCCCACTCCGAGGACACCCCCGGACAGGGCCAAACAGGAAGGATATAACCCCACCCACTTTGCCAAAGCACAGCCCCCACACCACTAGAGGGATATCTTCAACCACCAACTTACCATCCTGAGACAAGGCTGAGTATAGCCCACAAAGACCTCCGCCACGGCACAACTTAAGGGGGGGGGGGGAGCGCCAACCCAGACAGGATGACCACATCAGTGACTCAACCCACTCAGGTGACGCACCTCCTCCAGGGACGGCATGAGAGAGCCCCAGTAAAGCCAGTGACTCAGCCCCTGTAATAGGGTTAGAGGCAGAGAATCCCAGTGGAAAGAGGGGAACCGGCCAGGCAGAGACAGCAAGGGTGGTTCGTTGCTCCAGAGCCTTTCCGTTCAACCTCCCACTCCTGGGCCAGACTACACTCAATCATATGACCCACTGAAGAGATGAGTCTTCAGTAGAGACTTAAAGGTTGAGACCGAGTTTGCGTCTCTGACATGGGTAGGCAGACCGTTCCATAAAAATGGAGCTCTATAGGAGAAAGCCCTGCCTCCAGCTGTTTGCTTAAAAATTCTAGGGACAATTAGGAGGCCTGCGTCTTGTGACCGTAGCGTACGTGTAGGTATGTACGGCAGGACCAAATCAGAGAGATAGATAGGAGCAAGCCCATGTAATGCTTTGTAGGTTAGCAGTAAAACCTTGAAATCAGCCCTTGCTTTGACAGGAAGCCAGTGTAGAGAGGCTAGCACTGGAGTAATATGATCAAATTTTTGGGTTCTAGTCAGGATTCTAGCAGCCGTATTTAGCACTAACTGAAGTTTATTTAGTGCTTTATCCGGGTAGCCGGAAAGTAGAGCATTGCAGTAGTCTAACCTGGAAGTGACAAAAGCATCTTCCCCATTTTTTGCAGAGGTACTGGGTAATTTACCCCTCACCGGTTCCTATTCCTCCAAGCGGGTCATGACATAAGCTCTCCCAGGGTGTCGGACCCCTGCTCCGTGGCCTTGTTGGCCTGGCTGAGCTTATAGCTTTCATTTGTGACAGGTGTGATGGTAGCATCCCTCCTTGGGATCCACATACCTTGTGTATGCACTGCCTGGGTTTGAGCCATGCGGAGAGGGCGGTGGAGCACCCTATTGGATACCTGCTTTATGTGGTGTTCTCAGTTTCCGTCTCACAGCAGAGACTGGACCATGGAGTAATGTTGAGGGCGCAGAGTCACTCGGCCTCCGGGAGTACCCGACCATGGACACCATGATAGCTGCCATAGTCCTCCCAGACCGGGAGATTATAGGGCGGAACCAGCGACTGAAGCCTGGACCCCCCAGTCTTTGAGTGTGACTTGAAAGCCTGCTGTCTCAGGCTCTGTGGTATCCGCGACTGCATCACCTCAGTCTGTGGGCTTGGCCGCTGAATGGCACCAATGGTCCTTGTTAGGACTACAGGAGGGCGTAATGAACACCATGCAGAGCGCAAACCCACCGGCTACAACCGCGGCATACCAGTTGCACTGGCGGTCGATCTGTTCTTGGTGCACTGGTATTGAGGTTGTGCCCAAGTCATGCGGGATGCAGTATGTCCTCCAATACCTGCAGTCTCGCTTGGATGAGGGCCTGGAAGCCTCTACACTGAGAGGGTATTTGGCCGCTATATCTAGGTTGATGGACAGGCCAGTGGGGCGCCATCCCTTGGTCTCCAGGTTTATGAAGGGGTTCGTCGCCTGCGTCCAGCTAGGACCCGCTCAATGGCGAGCTGGGATCTGGATGTGGTCTTGGCAGCTTTGGCAAAGCCGCCTTTCGAACTGTTGGAGTGGGAGAAGTATATTTCTCCACCCCAACCCTTTATTCCACCCGAAGGTTCTGTCAGACAGGCATGAGCACATCCCTTTTATCCTGTCTGCAGTGACGGGGGAGTCTGGGCCTCTCCCCGGCATGCTATGCCCTGTGCGGACACTGGCTGCTTATGTGGAGCAGTCACGGTCAGTGAGAACAACAGCCCAGCTCTTTGTCTGCTATGGTGAGAGAGTCCTGGGGGCTGGGTTATCAAAGCAGAGGCTCTCTCACTGGATCATGGTCACAATTATGACAGCATACCGCCTGGCTAGCAGGCCAGTGCTGGGATTTGTGGTGGCACATTCAACACGAGGTGTGGTTGGGCTCTACTGAGGTGTGCTGATATCGGTGCTGCGGCCAGCTGGGTTTCCTCTTGAACCTTTGCTAGGTACTATCCGGTAAATGTGGCACCTCCCTCTGCGGTTGGTTCAGCGGTCCAGGGCGTCGCTTCCCCTTCCCGGGGACTGTGCAGGGACCTCACTTCCACATAGATCGCCCCTGCATTTCGGTCCCACGCTAGAACTATAAAAGGTTACTTATGTAACCATGGTTATGTGAGCTATATGCATCACTGCAATCCTCTACGGTGCTAGAGGCACCTCAAAAATGATGTAGAGAACGTGTGTCGTGGCCATGGGGTCTATATATAGGGACAGACCCCAGCCTTGACACAGGTGTACACAGGAGTAAATCTGTAAATCCTCACCTCGGTATCACAATGAGTACCACCCTTCATATTTTCAAGCATGGTTGTCACACCCTGATCTGTTTAACCTGTCTTTGTGCTTGTCTCCACCCCCCTCCAGGTGTCACCCATCTTCCTCATTATCCCCAGTGTATTTATACCTGTGTTCTCTGTTTGTCTGTTGCCAGTTCATTTTGTTTTGTCAAGCCTACCAGCAGTTTTCCCTGTGTTTCTCTGTCTCTAGTTCCTGTTTTCTAGCTTTCCCAGTTTTTGACCATTCTGCCTGCCCTGTACCTTGTCACACCACACTCGGTTACTGATCTCTGCCTGCCCTGACCCTGAGCCTGCCTGCCGTTCTGTACCTTTCAGACTCTGCTCTGGACTAGTGACCTCTGCCTGCCCTTGACCTGTCGTTTGCCTGCCCCCCTGTTTTTGTAATAAACGTTTGTTTTCTTCGAAACAGTCTGCATCTGGGTCTTCTCCTGAGCCTTGACAATGGTGGTGGGTGCATCATGTTATTTATATGCTCATCATCGGCAGCAACTAGGGAGTTTTTTTAGGATAAAAATAAACGGAATAGAGCTAAGCACAGGCAAAATCCTAGAGAAACCTGGTTCAGTCTGCTTTCCAACAGAAACTGGGAGACAAATTCACAATTGTATTTTAATCCCAATTTGTAACATGTTTTTTTGCCTTTAATTTGTAGCCTACATTTTGCATAATTCCATTCTGTTTACCTTTCTTTCCTCTGTCATGTCCGTGTAGTTGTTCCTGAAGTTCGCTAGCAATAGTGGATCATGTTAGGTTAACGTTGTGCAATAACTTGGGACATGTAGCCTATTTGAGTTATTATGGAACTCAGAACACAATTAGCAGATTAAACCTGGTGTCACGCCAAGACCTTAGAGAGCCTTTTTATAACTCTATTTGATTAGGTCGGGGTGTGATTTGGTTGGGCATTCTAGTTTTCCTATTTTTTTGTTTGGCCTGGTATGGTTCCCAATCAGAGGCAGCTGTCTATCATTGTCTCTGATTGGGGATCATACTTAGGCAGTCTTTTCCCCCCCTTTAGTTTGTGGGATCTTGATTTTGTATAGGTGCTGTGTAGCCTGCAGAACTTGACTTTTGTTTTGTATTTTGTTGTTTTTCGGTGTTAAGTTTAAATAAAGTAAGATGTTTGCCTACCACGCTGCACCTTGGTCTAATTCACCCAACGAACGTAACACCTGGAGCCTGGAGCACAGTTCACAACGACTGGACTGTTGTAATACAGTTCCATGATTAGTGAGGATTAGGGTAAATTTATAGGACTATTGTTCAAAAACTATTGCACACTTTTTTCCACCTTCCAATATTTCATAGACTGAACTTGAATGAGAACTTTCAGGAGGAATTAAACTACTTTATTTTTGATTCACCTATATATTATGTGCATAAAGGCTCTCCAAAACGGTTTATGATTCAAACACTTTCCTAACCCTAAAATTTGACAAAATAATCTACAATAAATATACCAGTTGGTGCTGAAATGTAGATGAATATGCATATAATATATTGGATCTATGGCTGTACAGATTCCTGGTTCGAATCAACCCAAGATGATGAACCATGAAGATGGTACAAAGTGCATGACAAAGTGGCCCAGAGGATGCCAGCTGTTCTCAACCCTTACTGTACATTTCCCCACTCTTCCAAGAGCTCACTGAGTTTTGAATTAAAACCCTCTAGTGAGGTAAGTAAACACACACGACACCAGCTTGATATGTCCCTGGTCACCTATCTTCTTACCCACAGACCTGGGGGTCATCGGTCTCTCTTGCTATTATTTATTTTTCTATGCTTGTCATAGGGGTGAGAAGAGCTGACAAATCAGAACTGAGGAGGATTGTTACAGAGCCCCAATGAGGAACACATGATGCTGCGCTGACTTCTCTCTCCTGGGTGCACTCCTGCCCAAACTGTCCCGTTGTGTGTTTCACCACCTCTGAACACCCTTATCCTGAATAGATTTGCCCCTGATTTTGAACTCCATCTCCTCTCACTTTGTCTCTCGCTCCGCCACACCCCCACACACAGGCACACAATATAATTAGTGTTGCAATGATGCTCTTATTTGGTTACATATGTGTTAACTGTTGTTATTTCTATTGTAAACTATGTTGTTAAATGTTATCAATTTGAATGAATGTATTTTATGTACAAATGTATTGTTTATCTGCCATTTAGATTTCTGGGAGAATTTCACTGTAAATTTAAAGCATTATCCTGGCACCAGAGTTCCCAATTTAAATACTTTACATGTATAATACTGTAATCATCCTTACTGTAAAACATTAAATCATCCCTGCTCTTACCACACTAGAGGTTGAGCCGTACTGTATGTGGGCCATGTGTAGCTTCACACGGAGAGAGAAGAGGAAGGGGATTATGTAAGTATAGGACCTCCTTCACACCCTATCCCTGACCCCAAAAACATCACCATTGTACATTGAGACAATAATGTGTCTCCGTTCTATCCCCATGCCTCTGTATCACTATAGTTTAGACCCAGGGGATACGTATCCAGTGCACCCACATCATGTAACGATGATCTGTTTCATTTCAGATTTCCTCTGGAGCATATCAAACACACAACATCACCATCATCCCAACATCAGTGTATCAGTGTAGTCTCACCCCACACCCCCACCCTCCCTCCGCCCTGTGTCCCCTGCCAGCTGTTACTCCTCCCTCCTCTCTCTCCCCCTTACTCCCCCACTGGATTACCTCTTCCTATAGTATTTACATCTTGTAAATCCGACCAGGGCCCGTGATACAGGCCATCTGTAATCTGAAGGTTATATTCCGTAGCGCTGGTCCGTAATTTGTTGCTGCTCTGCGGAGGGACATTATCAGTAGTCCCTGACATCTGTTCGCCAGGGCGGCTGCAACGCAGATCAGCACCACGCACTGCAAGGCAGCCAGGGATGATGGATCCTGAGCTGGATGGGTGAGTTGGATGAGCACACACACACACACACACACACACACACACACACACACACACACACACACACACATTTATGCATGCACGTACATACACACACAAATACACACACACAAACACACACACACAAATGCATGTGCACAGACACGAACACATATTTACGCACGCACACACGTACACAGGAAAGTACGCACACACATGTTCACACAGGAACACACTAAAAACGCATTCAAAGATGCTCAACCCAATCACACAAGCATGTACACACACAAAAAGTCACATGTACACATAGATGTTCATCCACACAGTCATGTAATATGACAGACAAAGAGTGTGCATGCGTGGCTCTTTTCTCCAAAGGGAAGGAGTTATGATCATTTCTACTCCCACTCATAAAATGGTTCCATCTCCATTTCCCACTTGTCACTGTTGTTGTCGACACTGAAGTGTATGAGAAGTTTGAAGTGGAGGGTTGGGGAATGGAGCGGGACAGAGGGAGGGTGGTGTAAAGAGGGAGGAAGATGGATTCTGGCAGCCCATCCCCACTCCTCTCGCCTCCCACGGCCCGACAGAAAAACAGAAGGAAGCCTCTCGTCATCTCTCGAGATGCCTGACGCTTGACACCGGAGAGAGGAAATGGAATCCATCAAAAAGCGACGCAGAGATGATTTTAGTTCCTGTTCCCAGCCTTCCACTCTTAGTTTTTAAAAGGGCAATCTGGGATTCAAAGTAAAACAGTTAAACTAAGCCCAGGAGGCATTCATACATTAAACTATTAAACAATTCAAAGTAAAAAAAATGTATGTACTAATTCTGGATTGCGTATGGTAGTCATTGTGCCTCTTACCCAGAAATTCTCCATAATGTATTTTATTTTTGTAATAACCTAATAGCTATTACACCCATGGGTGTAATGTTCGTCATTTTAAAAAGCAAATGCGCAAGAGATTATCTATTCAACTGTAAAAGAATAATGACAACCTCAAGGTGTATACAGTCATAGTGGCACCAGAGGGTGGTGTTTGGATGCGCTGCAAACACAGTGCACTAATTATTAATGAATTATATGGAAATAAACTCATACCCACCTCTAGTTGCACACTCTACAGACTTTTCTATTTATTCAACCTTCATTTTAACCAGGAAATACCTTTTGAGGTTAAAAAGTATTTAACACGGGTGATCATTGAACATCTCATTCCAAAATCATGGGCATTAATATGGAGTTGGTCCCCCCTTTGCTGCTATCATAGGCTTCTGGGAAGGCTTTCCACTAGATGTTTGAATATTGCTGCGGGGACTTGCTTCCATTCAGCCACAAGAGCATTTGTGAGTTCAGGCACTGATGTTGGGTGATTAGGCCTGGCTCGCAGTTGGCATCCAACTTATCCCAAAGGTGTTCAAGGCCCTGTGCCAGGCCACACCGATCTTAACAAACGATTTCTGTACGGTCCTCGCTTTGTGCTCGAGGGCATTGTCATGCTGAAACAGGAAAGGGACTTCCCCAAACTGTTGCCATAAAGTTGGAAGCACAGAATCGTCTAGAATGTAAGTAAAAATCTCAGTATACATTAACACGTTATGTTCAGTAGTTCCAAAAACATCTGGTGATTTTGCAGAGAGCCACAACAATTTACAGAAATACTCATCATAAATGTTGATGAAAATACAGGTGTTATACATGGAACATTAGATACACTTCTCCTTAATGCAACCGCTGTGTCAGATTTCAAAAAGCTTTAAGGAAAAGCAAACCATGCAATAATCTGAGTACGGCACTCAGAGCCCAAACGAGCCAAAAAGATATCTGCCATATTGTGCAGTCAACAGAAGTCAGAAATAACATTATTAATATTCACTTACCTTTGATGGTCTTCATGAGAATGCACTCCCAGGAATCCCAGTTCCACAATAAATGTTTGTTTTGTTCGATAATGTCTATCATTTATGTCCAAATAGCTACTTTTGTGAGCGAGTTTTGTAAACAAATCCAAAGTCACTAGGAGCAGACGAAATGTCCAAAAAGTTCCGTTACAGTCCGTAGAAACATGTCAAATGATGTATAAAATTAATCTTTAGGATGTTTTTACCATAAATCTTTAATAATGTTCCAACCGGAGAATTCCTTTGTCTGTAGAAAAGCAATGGAATGCGAGCTACCTCTCACGCGAACGAGTGTAACGAGCCTGTGGCACTCTGCCAGACCACTGACTCAAAGAGCCTTTATGAGCCCCTCCTTTTCAGTAGAAGCCTCAAACAAGTTTCTAAAGACGGTTGACATCTAGTGGAAGCCTTAGGAAGTGCAACATGACCACTGTATTGAGTTGAAAAATGAGCAACCTCAGTTGTCACACTTCCTGGTTTGATTTTTTTCTCAGGTTTTTGCCTGCCATTATGAGTTCTGTTATACTCACAGACATCATTCAAACAGTTTAAGAAACGTCAGAGTGTTTTCTATCCAACTATACTAATAATATGCATATATTAGCAACTGGGACTGAGTAGCAGGCCGTTTACTCTGTGCACCTCTGGGCACCTTATTCATTCAAGATACTCAATACTGCCCCCAGCCATAAGAAGTTTTTAACTGACTTGCCTAGTTAAATAAAGGATAAATAAAAACTAAGATTTCCCTTCACTTAACCTGGAACTAATCCTGCAGATAGCACTACTGGGCAATCAGACAGTCAATCGATCAATAACATAATACTTTTATGTACATTTTCCATTTACAATCTGTAGAAACAATGAGAATGGAAATGTTCAGAACTTTGTGAAACATCACAGCACAGTTGAAAAATATATGGCAAATAGAAATCCAATATGGATGGTGTTAAGCGATAGATGGGAGGGGTTGAACAGAGCTGAAGGTTGGGACTAAGAACAACAAGATAACTCATGTAAAACATACTGTGACCGTAAAATATATATAGGTGAAGAACTTTTTTTGAAAGAGCACAGTTTGAAAGATAAGACAAACCGGATGGACATCATAAATATATGGCAGAGGTTGAGGGTAGAGGAAGGACAAGATTTAAAAAACAAACAAAATAAAACTATTGTAAAATAGACTGTGTCCATAAAAAGTATATCGTATGTATAAGCTGGAAATACAGACACAAGCATTGTTGTTCACTAGTTTGCTCCGATTGGGGGAGGGTTAGTAAGGTTGGAGGGTAATAAAGGAAATATATTAAAAAAATGTATATATGTATGTATGTGGACATGTATGCATTTATATGTGCATGTATGCATGTGCATATATATATATATATATATATATATATATTTGCTACAACAACAAAAAATGATTGTCCTTCACTGGAACTAACCATGAAAAACAGCCCCCGACCATTATTCCTCCTCCAACAAATGTTACAGTTGGCACTATGCATTCGGGCAGATATCGTTCTCCTGGCATCTGCCAAACACAGATTCGTCCGTCTGGCTGCCAAATGGTAAAGCGTGATTCATCACTCCAGAGAAAGGGTTTCCACTGCTCCAGAGTCCAATGGTAGCGAGCTTTACATCACTCCAGCCGACACTTGGCATTACATATGGTAGTCTTAGGCTGCTTGGCCATGGAAACCCATTTCATGTAGCCACCGACGAACAGTTCATGTGCTGACATTACTTCCAGAGGCAGTTTGGAACTCGGTAGTGAGTGTTGTAACCAAGAACAGGCGATTTTTACGCGATACGTACTTCAGCACTCGGCGGTCACATTCTGTGAGCTTGTGTGGCCTACCACTTAGTGGCTGAGCCGGTGTTGCTCCTAGACGTTTCCACTTCAATGAACAGCACTTACAGTTGACCAGGGCAGCTCTAGCAGGGCAGAAATTGGACAAACTGACTTGTTGGAAAGGTGGCATCCTATGATGCTGCCACGTTGAAAGTCACTGAGCTCTTCAGTGTGGGCCATTCTACTGCCAATGTTTGTCTATGGAGATTGTATGGCTCTGTGCTCAATGTTATACACATGTCAGCAACAGGTTTGGCTGAAATAGCCAAATCCACATACTTTTGTATATGTAGTGTATGTAGTGTATCTAAATCAAATGATTTATTCATACATTGTAAAGGTTCAGTCATGTATGTGTTCACTCATAAAGATATTATATATTTCTAGTACTATATGTCACCAGAGAGACACGATACTATAGGGACACATAACAGAGCCTTTGGGAGAATCTCAATTGGTTTTGCTTGCCTCCTCTACGCCTCCTGCCTTCCTCTCCTCACCTCTTTTTTAAAAAGGTCAAAGGTGATCGAGGAGCAGAAGAGAGGAAGCATGGAAACAAATCCGCTTGTATCAAATGAGACGCTCTTTCTCCACTCACGCATCATCAGGCAAATGAGGTGGAATCCCAAAATAAATGTCTAAAGGTGCCGAAAACCCAGAATGAAACTAGTCGTGCAAGATATTTTATACATAAAAGAATAAGGATAAGTAGCTTATTGTTTTTAAATGTGTCAATGCTTTTATCCTTTGATAAAACAGCTGATTCAAGTGGGAGTAGACTCCTTCCTTCGTCTACTTACGAGTTGACAGTCCTCAATCACTCAAACACTTATTGGGTTCCGGGTCACAGAGTAGAGGAGAGCGAAGGAGAGGACTGACTTTTCCCCAATTCAGAATCCACCTTTCTTAACCTTTGCAGCCTCTCCCTGGTGAACTGTAATACATTCAGGAGTACATCCAGTACTATCTCAGCCTATAGGAGATGTGTGTGTCCCTATGTGCTCTTTCTCAGTCCACTGAGCTCTGATAGGAAACCTGAGTAAATGCATAGGGATATGGCGGCACCCAGTGGCCAAGTCCCTACATTGTGGGGGGAAAAAACTTGCAGGTTCATCTAGACTAGGGTAAGGGTGGGCAATGGTGTTGTCTTACGTTGTAGAACACACCACTGTGGAGATATGGATCTCTCACTGAGCTTGGAAAAACTCTAGAGTCATTGATGTACCTGAAAGGAAATCCAAAACTGGGTAGTCAGAAACCTAAAACCGGTACAGAAAGGTTTCCTTTTAAAAAATTGCATTTAATTTTTCCCACTTTAAAACGCTTTGAGATTCTTTAAGTAATGAAAGACTGGGCCTCCTGTGTGGTACAGTGGTCTAAGGCACTGCATCACAGTGCTAGCTGTGCCACTAGAGATTCTGGATTCAAGTCCAGGCTCTGTTGCAGCCAGCCATGACTGGGAGACAAATGGGGTGGTGCACAATTGGCCCAGTGTCATCTGGGTTAGGGGAGGGCTTGGCCAGCAGGGATATCCTTGTCCCATTGTGCACTAGTGGGGTGGTGCACAATTGGCCCAGCATCATCAGGGTTAGGGGAGGGCTTGGCCAGCAGGGATATCCTTGTGCACTAGTGACTCCTGTGGTGGTGCAGTGCACACTGACACAGTAGCCAGGTGTACAGTGTTTCCTCTGACACATCGGTGCAGCTGGGTTAAGTGGGCACTTGTCTATTGCAGGGCCTTTCCTCCAATCTATCTCCTTAATCCTGAGTGACAAACAGAGTGGTATCATGACCAAATTATTTAGTCTTTGGTAGCCTATGACTCGACGAGGAATCGAGCCCCCAATCTTCCCATCTCAGGTAAGAGACTAGTGTCACTGAGTTGATTTCTACTTCCCAGTTGGGTTCAATAGTTCCCACCACCATAACTACAGAGACCCACAGTCTGATTTGATATATTTCTAAACTAGACAGGTCAAGAGGTTCCACCAAACTATGTGATCTGACCTAGTAACGTGATGGGAGGGGACAGAGACATCACTTTTTAATTTACAGAGGATCTATTTTCGTGTGAGTTGTTTCTACTTTCTGGGCTGCCGTGCAAACAGTACAAATAAGCTAGGTGAGTTTCCATACGTTTATGAGAACAGATTCATTTTCACCATTCCATGCTGCAATAGGAATGAAATATTAACAGATAACCATCCACATGAAAACAAAACTAGTTAAAACCGGCCAATAGGACCATGACAGTCAGACACCTCGGGGTGAACTGTGGTATTGGATGACAGCATGGTCCCCATAGCGACATCCAGGACTGTGGTAGCTGTTAGGGAGGAAGCAGCCAGCATAACAAGTGTCACAGACAGTATAATTAAAGCCTTGGGGGAAGACAGTCACACACACAAGCATGCACATGCACACACACAGATAGACAGACAGCATGTATTCATTAAGGAAGGCACCACAAGCTGAAATTACATTTTTGCATGTACTTATCAATTTTGATATTTGGGTTGTCGTGTCTTTGGCGATGCCAGATTAAGTGATATGACATGCTATTCTATAAAATCCTTTCTGTATAATTAATATTACCTGATTGAGGTAATCATGTAAATGTAATTAACTAGAAAGTCGGGGCACCACAAAATAATATTTATAGAGCAGTTATCTTCAAAATAAACTCTCATCAATAGCAGTATTTTACATATATATTAATCGTCACCTCATTTCAGTCTCATCTGAAAGTTGTAAATTCTTGGTTATTTTCACAAACCCTGGCTAACAAGTTGAATCAGCAATACAAAATTGGGTTTAATTATTTATTTACTAAATACCTAATTAATCACACAGAATTACATATACACAGAATGAATCATACCTTGATTACAAATTATGCCATAAAGGAAAACGTCCCTAGCGGACAGAACAGATATGACAGCTGGTTGCACAGAGAAAATGGGGCTGGGTTTGAGTAGTTACAAAAGGCCCCCTAGTTACAAAAGGTTAAATATTAGAGTACCTGAGGATTAATTAGAAACATCGTTTGACTTGTTTGGTTGAACTTTACCAGTAACTTTTTGGATTCGTTTGTATCCATGTTGAACGAGTGCATCACTGAGATCATTGGCGCCAACTAAACAGACTTTTAGGGATATAAAGAAGGACTTTATCGAACAAAACGTCCATTCATTGTGTAGCTGGGACCCTTGGGATTGCAAACAGAGGAATATCTTCAAAGGTAAGTGATTTATTTAATCGCTATTTGTGATTTTGTGACGCCTGTGCTGGTTGAAAAAGTTTTTGCTTTGGGACGCTGTCCTCAGATAATCACATGGTATGCTTTCGCCATAAAGCCTTTTTGAAATCTGAGAACGAGGTTGGATTAAGTTAAGCTTTTAAATGATGTATGACACTTATATTTTTATGAATGTTTAATATTACGATTTTTGTATTTTGAATTTCGCGCTCTGCAAATTCACGTAGGTGTCCAGTTAGCGATTCATGCTCCCTAACAGTTTTTAAAAAGTATATATTCACAGTCCGGTCCTGGAGTGTCTTAACAAAATTAAACCAAAATATTAAGGCTGACTTCATCCCGTTTTTGCAGTATATGCACATATTTAATTAGATACTGCCTCATTTGCATATTTGTAAACATTATTTCAGAAAAGTTGCAATACGAAAAAGTATTATATTGGTGTCTGCACTCAACGGCCAGTTTATTAGTTGCAGGAAAATGGTATTATAAAATGATTTCTCTCAAAAGGTATTGATCACTCCTACAGACAGTGAGCCACACACATGGCCGTGGCATTGAGGTATTCAGTTGCCGTTCGATTGAATGATAGAATGGGCAAAACGAGTGACCTAAGCAACGTTGATCGTCGGTGCCAGGCACACCAGATCCAGTATCGCAGAATCGGCCAAACTCCTGGGCTTTGCACACATGACAGTGTCTAGGATTTTCCCGAGAATGGTGTGACAAACAAAAAACATCCAGTCAGTGGCAGTCCTGTGGGCGAAAACAGCTCGTTGATGAGAGAGGTCGAAGGAGAATGGCTAGAATCGTGCAAGCTAACAGGCAGGCCACAAACAGACAAATAATGGCGCAGTACAACACTGGTGTGCAGAACGGCATCTTGGAATGCACAACTTGTCGATCTTTGTCAGTGATGAGCTATTGCAGCAGACGACCACACCCGGTTCCACTCCTGTCAGCTAAAAACAAGAAGAATCAGCTCCAGTAGGCAAGCGAACACCAACACTGGACAATTGTGGACTGGAAAAACATTGTCTGGTCTGACAAATCCCTGTTCCTGTTGCGTCATGCTGATGGCAGAGTCAGGATTTGGCGTAAGCAGCATGAGTCCATGGACCCATCCTGCCTGGTACAGGCTGGTAGCGGTGGGGTACTGGTGTGGGGAATGTTTTCCTGGCACACGTTAGGTAACAATTGAGCAACTAATGTTTCCGACACCATGAAGAATCCATGCCCCAAATAATTCAGGCTGTTTTGGAGGCAAATGGTATTCTGGGGTGGTACTAGATGGGTGTACCTAATACAATTTCCAGTGAGTGTATATTCAACTGGTAAATGTTCATTGTGATATGAATAAGATGAATAAATTAACCTATTATGGTGTGGTGCCTAGCCTTAAATGGGCAATCCGGGATTTGAAAAACAACCAAGCGGTCATCCCACCACTTGTTTTGGTAAACAGCTGAGCGATCAGACTGGAGAAATGAAAACACTTTCAAATTCTGAACTATTATGAGACATTTATAAGTCATATTCTTGAAGAATCAATAGCTATAAATTATTCATTGAATTGCCCAAAAATGAATGTACCAAACACCGTAGATGCAGAGGACTGAGAATTATCATCTCTCAACTATCTCACAGCGGAAACATCTGCTTTTGTTCTTAGAAAATCTGAGGGGGGACAGGATAGCGCAGCATGAAATCTTTTCTAAGCAGATTGAGACTCAAGGCCTAAAAGTAGCCCTACAGGAGTCTGTGTGTGTGACAAACCTTACTCTTAACATTAGTTTACCCCACCATGAAACATAATGCAGGGATTCTTGAAAGTTGGGGCAATCCTTGCACGGCAGGGAAACATAACTTTTATAGTAAAAATGGTAAAAATGAATTTGTGGCTTTTAAGAATTGCATCATGAACTATATAAGGGAAAATATTAGTTTTGGGATTTTCAATATTATTAATTTCCATGTCAGCACTGTGCCCTGAAATACCTTTGTCCAGAGCAAAGGATCCCAATTTCAAACTCCCCAAAAAAGTGTTTAAAATAATAATGGAAATAATGAATATTAACTGAAAGGGAATCTTATGTAGTTTCTTGAAATAGCCCTCTGTGATTTCTCTCAAAATTGTGATTCCTAAAAAATATGTCAGGAGATTTGATCAACTCTGTTAGATTTGTCTAAAATCCAGACTTAAACAAGAATGAGCAGGATCAGCTATTCCATAAGGACCCCTTCTTCATGTCTTAATTACATGTAGTGCAACAAGACCGCTCATGATCTGTAAAGCTCTCTACTTTTGATAGATTTAAACAGACAATATTGAAATCACCATGGTCACAGCCATAAGCTGTGAACTCTATCTTCTTGAGAGGATATTCATTTTGGTTTGAATATGTTTATTTTAATTCGGTTTTACAGTCATAAAGCAACTGAGGAAAAACTCAATTGCTACGTTCTATACCACTTGAATGAAGATTTTTTTTTTTTGTAAACTCCGTAAAACATCAACCTAGTCAAATGTTTCTCTAATGTCAACTTCGTCAGAGTGAAGAAAGATCTGACATAATGGTTGTTTGTATTGGGGATTTTCAAATTAATATTTGTCCATATTTTACAAAAATTTTATTAACAAATTAGAGACAAAAATATGTCTATTTTGAGTATCTGTTGAATAATATAATGTTAGATGCATTGCCGCTTTCCATGTTGTCTGTAGCTTGTGAGATGTGGAAACACTGTTGCTTTTACCTATTTTGTTGCTTTTGTGCTATTACTCGGGTCTGCATGCTACGTGTCGCTTGTCCTATGTTGTTCTGCATGTGCTCACTGCTCATTGATTGCCTGTATTGTTATTGTAATTGTTTTTAATAACATGTCCAAGGACTGCGGTTGAAAATTAGCCGGCTGGCTAAAACCGACACTTTTACTGAAATGTTGACTAGTGTGCCATGTCCCTGTAAAAAAAAAAAAATACATAATCTCAAACGATCAAATAAAGTTGATTTAAATCCAGTTAGATGCATTCTATGAAGGAAAAAAATAGGAGTTTGTTCCTGTACATGATGTGATGGCTTCAAAATATATATTTCAAATGTTGTTAATATTAAGAAAAATATTTGTAAAAACAGGATGAGATTGTCCCATCTTTTAAGAATCCCTGAATGGCTAAATGTGACATTGTCATTATCACAGAAACACGGCCTGTGTCAAACTTGTGATACAGGTGATGCAATAGTTTCATAGCTTGTTATGGCTGAGATCCCGTTACTGGGAGCGATATAACAACAACCAGTGATAGTACAGGGCGCCATATTCAAAAGAACAGAAATCTCATAATTAAAATTCCTCAAACATACTTGTATCTTATATCGTTTTCAAGGTAGTCTTGTTGTTAACCCCACCACAGTGTCCGATTTCAAATATAATTTACGGGGAAAGCACCACAAACGATTATGTTAGCTCACCAACAACTCACTAAAATACGCAGCCAATTTTACCAGCCAAAGAGAGAGAGAAAAAGCACATATAGAGATAAAATGAATCACTAACCTTTGATAATCTTCATCAGATGACACTCATAGGACTTTATGTTACACAATACATGCATGTTTTGTTTGATAAAGTTCATATTTATATCAGAAAATCTGAGTTTACATTGGAGCATTACATTCACTAGTTCCAAAAACATCCAGTGATTTTGCATAGCCACATCATGCAACATAAATACTAATCATAAATGTAGATGATAATATAAATTATACACATGAAATTATAGATATACTTCTCCTTAATGCAACCGCTGTGTCAGATTTCAAAAAAACTTTACGGAAAAAGAAACCCATGCAATAATCTGAGGCGGCGCTCAGAACGAAAGTGAAATTAGCCTCCATGTTGGAGTCAACAGAAACCAGAAAATACATGATAAATGTTTCCTTACCTTTGATGAACTTCATCAGAATGCAGTCCTAGGAATCCCAGGTCCCTAATAAATGCTTGATTTGTTCAATAATGTCCGTTATTTATGTCCAATTAGCTACTTTTGTTAGCGCGTTTGGTAAACAATTCCAAAGTCACAGTGCGCGTCCACTATAACGTGACGAAATGTCCAAAAGTTCCGTAAAAGTCAGTAGAAACATGTCAAACAATGTACTGAATCAATCTTTAGAATGTTGTTTACATATATCTTGAATAACGGTCCAACCGGAGAATTAGAATGACTTCAGATGAGCGGTGGAACGCAGGTCCTTCCCTTGTGAACGCACATGGTGAAAGCATGGTCAAAAATTGATAACTGGCTTTAACTCAGGTCTTTCGAAATAAGTGGTGCAGGACAGGGCCGTATTGAACGTCATTTCTTCAGCCGGTTAGAGGGGGTTTTGAGGTCCACACCATTTGGTCAAATTATCCCTTTCATGCATCTAGATACCATCTCCACCATAACCCCGAGAAAGGACAGATCAGAACAACAATTCAGTTCAGTTCATATCTGAATCAGGAAATTCAGACAAATTATCTACTATATGACAAATTATTATTTCGGACCAATATTATTAATACAAATCTCTAAAAATAATGTCAAAGAGAAAAACAACACATTCTGTTGAATACATTTTTCCAAATTGGTTTTACTCCCCTTATCACACTGTCAACCTCATCACAGAGTCATAGGATCAGGAAATTATCCAGATCATCCAGCAGATCCAACCTGGTGAGATTTATCGAAACAAAACAGAACAAACAATGCAACAATACACCCCTTCATATATCACTCAATATATCCCTACATATCACTCAAACACCTTGAGTGATATGTAGGGATATATTGAGTGATATATGAACTTCTATTCAAAAATCTCAAAAGACCGTTCATTCCCCCGTTTTGACACAACTCACCATAGTGACTAATGTATAAAAAAACAACAACACTACTGGTTAAGAATTAAAACAAAACAAATTAAACTAACAAAACTGAATTAGAATAACTACCCATAAAAATCCATAAAGATTTTTTTTTTACCCACAACTTGATTCAATGAATAGAAAAATAGACCAGAGGCAGTTCTATTCTTCTTGTGGTCCGAATCACACATATAACTATTAATTATAAACTTCTCCGTAATTATCAGCATTATAAATTACCTTCAAATCAGTATTACAAATTACCTTAAATCATCTCTCGGCTTTCCAGTGAGGGCAATCAAACCACACTAGAAAGTCAGGACAGAGGTCAGAGGTCATTCAAACCCTTAAATAAGTGTTTCTTTCTGTATTAGATTAATTATTTAAAAACAGTCAAACATTTCATACATGTCATACATTTAATTTCCCAGGTTACAGTTTCCTCAGTACATTCCTTATCAAAAGAATACACATGTTCAATTAAAACTCAGATAATAAAACTTCAGAAAATGATATTTGTGTACCCCTTTCAAGATACCTCGGCTCTAACCTGTGAAAAACTCACTGAAACCAAATAAAATAACCCCACACAATATATCAGACACAGTATTGAAACACTAACAAACATTCATGATGTAGGGTTAAAACAAACAACATTTCCCAGTCCTTATTTAATATGGGAGCTCCCCTTAACGTTTCAGGGCAGGTGTTCCACTAGCGGAACCCCTCGACAACATTCAGGTGAATAGGCAGCGCGCGAAATTCAAAAATACTTTTTAGAAATATGTAACTTTCACACATTAACAAGTCCAATACAGCAAATGAAAGATAAACATCTTGTTAATCTACCCATCGTGTCCAATTTCAAAAATGCTTTACAGCGAAAGCACAATATATGTTAGGTCATATAGCCAAGTAAAAAAAAACACACAGACATTTTTCTGGCCAAAGACAGGAAAAAGCAGAAATATAGATCAAATTAATCACTAACCTTAGATGATCTTCATCAGATGACACTCATAGGACATCCTGTTACACAATACATGTACAGTGCCTTGCGAAAGTATTCGGCCCCCTTGAACTTTGCGACCTTTTGCCACATTTCAGGCTTAAAACATAAAGATATAAAACGGTATTTTTTTGTGAAGAATCAACAACAAGTGGGACACAATCGTGAAGTGGAACGACATTTATTGGATATTTCAAACTTTTTTAACAAATCAAAAACTGAAAAATTGGGCGTGCAAAATTATTCAGCCCCCTTAAGTTAATACTTTGTAGCGCCACCTTTTGCTGCGATTACAGCTGTACGTCGCTTGGGGTATGTCTCTATCAGTTTTGCACATCGAGAGACTGACATTTTTTCCCATTCCTCCTTGCAAAACAGCTCGAGCTCAGTGAGGTTGGATGGAGAGCATTTGTGAACAGCAGTTTTCAGTTCTTTCCACAGATTCTCGATTGGATTCAGGTCTGGACTTTGACTTTGGCCATTCTAACACTTGGATATGTTTATTTTTGAACCATTCCATTGTAGATTTTGCTTTATGTTTTGGATCATTGTCTTGTTGGAAGACAAATCTCCGTCCCAGTCTCAGGTCTTTTGCAGACTCCATCAGGTTTTCTTCCAGAATGGTCCTGTATTTGGCTCCATCCATCTTCCCATCAATTTTACCCATCTTCCCTGTCCCTGCTGAAGAAAAGCAGGCCCAAACCATGATGCTGCCACCACCATGTTTGACAGTGGGGATGGTGTGTTCAGCTGTGTTGCTTTTATGCCAAACATAACGTTTTGCATTGTTGCCAAAAAGTTCAATTTTGGTTTCATCTGACCAGAGCACCTTCTTCCACATGTTTGGTGTGTCTCCCAGGTGGCTTGTGGCAAACTTTAAACGACACATTTTATGGATATCTTTAAGAAATGGCTTTCTTCTTGCCACTCTTCCATAAAGGCCAGATTTGTGCAATATACGACTGATTGTTGTCTTATGGACAGAATCTCCCACCTCAGCTGTAGATCTCTGTTGTTCATCCAGAGTGATCATGGGCCTCTTGGCTGCATCTCTGATCAGTCTTCTCCTTGTATGAGCTGAACGTTTAGAGGGACGGCCAGGTCTTGGTAGATTTGCAGTGGTCTGATACTCCTTCCATTTCAATATTATCGCTTGCACAGTGCTCCTTGGGATGTTTAAAGCTTGGGAAATCTTTTTGTATCCAAATCCGGCTTTAAACTTCTTCACAACAGTATCTCGGACCTGCCTGGTGTGTTCCTTGTTCTTCATGATGCTCTCTGCGCTTTTGACGGACCTCTGAGACTATCACAGTGCAGGTGCATTTATACGGAGACTTGATTACACACAGGTGGATTGTATTTATCATCATTAGTCATTTAGGTCAACATTGGATCATTCAGAGATCCTCACTGAAATTCTGGAGAGAGTTTGCTGCACTGAAAGTAAAGGGGCTGAATAATTTTGCACGCCCAATTTTTCAGTTTTTGATTTGTTAAAAAAGTTTGAAATATCCAATAAATGTCGTTCCACTTCATGATTGTGTCCCACTTGTTGTTGATTCTTCACAAAAAAATACAGTTTTATATCTTTATGTTTGAAGCCTGAAATGTGGCAAAAGGTCGCAAAGTTCAAGGGGGCCGAATACTTTCGCAAGGCACTGTATATTGCACAAATCTGGCCTTTATGGAAGAGTGGCAAGAAGAAAGCTATTTCTTAAAGATATCCATAAAAAGTGTTGTTTAAAGTTTGCCACAAGCCACCTGGGAGACACACCAAACATGTGGAAGAAGGTGCTCTGGTCAGATGAAACCAAAATTGAACTTTTTGGCAACAATGCAAAACGTTATCTTTGGCGTAAAAGCAACACAGCTCATCACCCTGAACACACCATCCCCACTGTCAAACATGGTGGTGGCAGCATCATGGTTTGGGCCTGCTTTTCTTCAGCAGGGACAGGGAAGATGGGTAAAATTGATGGGACGATGGATGGAGCCAAATACAGGACCATTCTGGAAGAAAACCTGATGGAGTCTGCAAAAGACCTGAGACTGGGACGGAGATTTGTCTTCCAACAAGACAATGATCCAAAACATAAAGCAAAATCTACAATGGAATGGTTCAAAAATAAACATATCCAGGTGTTAGAATGGCCAAGTCAAAGTCCAGACCTGAATCCAATCGAGAATCTGTGGAAAGAACTGAAAACTGCTGTTCACAAATGCTCTCCATCCAACCTCACTGAGCTCGAGCTGTTTTGCAAGGAGGAATGGGAAAAAATGTCAGTCTCTCGATGTGCAAAACTGATAGAGACATACCCCAAGCGACGTACAGCTGTAATCGCAGCAAAAGGTGGCGCTACAAAGTATTAACTTAAGGGGGCTGAATAATTTTGCACGCCCAATTTTTCAGTTTTTGATTTGTTAAAAAAGTTTGAAATATCCAATAAATGTCGTTCCACTTCACGATTGTGTCCCACTTGTTGTTGATTCTTCACAAAAAAATACAGTTTTATATCTTTATGTTTGAAGCCTGAAATGTGGCAAAAGTTCGCAAAGTTCAAGGGGGCCGAATACTTTCGCAAGGCACTGTATGTTTTGCTTGATAATGTGCATATTTATATACAAAAATCTCAGTTTACATTGGCACGTTACGATTTTGCAGAAATACTCATAATAAACATTGATAAAAGATACAAGTGTTATTCACAGAATTAAAGATAGACTTCTCCTTAATGCAACCGCTGTGTCAGATTTTTAAAAAACTTTACGGAAAAAGCATATTCTGAGAACGGCACTCAGAGCCCAAAACAGCCAGAGAAATATCTGCCATTTTAGAATCAACAGAAGTTAGAAAAAACAATATAAATATTCACTTACCTTTGATGATCTTCATCAGAAGGCACTCCCAGGAATCCCAGTTCGACAATAAATGACTGATTTGTTCCATAAAGTTCCATAAAGTCCATAATTTAGCACTTGTTGTTAGCGTGTTCAGCCCAGTAATCCATCTTCATGAGGCGCGAGCACTTCGTCCAGACAAAAACTCAAAAAGTTCCATTACAGCGTTCACTAGGAGCAGACGAAATGTCAAAAAGTTCCGTTACAGTCCGTAGAAACAAGCCAAACAATGTATGGAATCAATCTTTAGGATGTTTTTAACATAAATCATCAATAAGGTTCCAACCGGAGAATTTCATTGACTGAAGAAAAGCACTGGAACGAGAGCAAACTCTGTCGGGAGCGCGCATCACAAGCCTGAGACACCCTGCCAGACCACTGACTCAAAGAGCTCTCATGAGCCCCTTCTTTACAGTAGAAGACTCAAACCAGTTTCTAAAGACGGTTGACATCTAGTGGAAGCCCTAGGAAGTGCAACTTCATCCATATCTCACTGTGAATTCAATAGGGACTGGGTTGAAAATCGACCAACCTCAGATTTCTCACTTCCTGTTTGGATTTCTTCCCAGGTTTTTGCCTGCCATATGAGTTCTGTTATTCTCACATACATCATTCAAACAGTTTTCTCTCCAATACTAATAATGATATGTATATATTAGCATCTGGGACAGAGTAGGAGGCAGTTCACTCTGGGCACGCTATTCATCCAAAAGTGAAATGCTGCCCCCTATCCCAAAAAGGTTAACATACATACTTTAGTGGACTTCCATCAGTCCTGGAAGAAAGAATCCTACTCAAAACACACCTTCTAAAGTAAACAATCCCAGAGCCCCTTTCTGGTAGTCCAATCATTTTAACTTGTTGCATTAATTTAGTCAAAATTTAAAACCTGTTTTAACAAATCTAGGACCTTCAAAAAGTTGGCTCCATCAGCTCAATATTCAGGTTTCAAACCTGCTGTAACAGCTGTCGTGGGAAGAATAAGGTGAGGACCAATGCGCAGCGTGGTACGTGTTAATGTTTTAAATAAAGTAAACTGAACACTGAACACTGAATAACAAAACAACAAAGAAACAACCGGAACAGTTCTGTCTGGTGTGTCTGGTGTAGACACACAAAGACTGAAAACAACCACCCACAAAACACAATCGAAAACAGGCTAGGTAAATATGGTTCTCAATCAACGATTGACAGCTGCCTCTGATTGAGAACCATACCAGGCCAAACACAGAAATAGAAAATCATACAAAACTAACATAGACAACCCACCCAACTCACGCCCTGACCATACTAAAACAAAAGACTAAACAAAGGAACTAAGGTCAGAACGTGACACCTGCCATCAAAGCAGACGTACATTTTCTATCAATACACTCACATACCCAAGCTGTATTCAAATACCCATACTAACAAACTCAGCAAAAAAAGAAACGTCCCTTTTTCAGGACCCTGTCTTTCAAAGATAACTTCACAGATCTTCATTGTAAAGGGTTAAAACACATTTTCCCATTCTTGTTCAATGAACCATAAATAATTAATGAACGTGCACCTGTGGAACAGTCCACACTAACAGCTTACAGATGGCAATGTCACAGTTATGAAAACTTAGGACACTAAAGAGGCCTTTCTACTGACTGAAAAACACGAAAGGAAAGATGCCCAGGGTCCCTGCCCATCTGCGTGAACATGCCTAAGCATGCTGCAAGGAGGCATGAGGACTGCAGATGTGGCCAGGGAAATAAATTGCAATGTCCGTACTGTAAGACACCTAAGACAGTGCTACAGGGAGGCAGGATGGACAGCTGATCATCCTCGCAGTGGCAGACCACGTGTAACAACACCTGCACAGGATCGGTACATCTGAACATCACACCTGCGGGACAGGTACAGGATGGCAAAAACAACTGCCCGAGTTACACCAAGAACGCACAATCCCTCCATCAGTGCTCAGACTGTCCGCAATAGGCTGAGAGAGGCTGGACTGAGGGCTTGTAGGCCTGTTGTAAGGCAGGTCTTCACCAGACATCACCGGCAACAACGTTGCCTATGGGCACAAACCCACCATCGCTGGACCAGACAGGACTGGCAAATAGTGCTTTTCTCTGATGAGTCGCGGTTTTGTCTCACCAGAGGTGATAGTCAGATTTGCGTTTATCATCGTAGGAATGAGCGTTACACCGAGGCCTGTACTCTGGAGCGGGATCGATTTGGAGGTGGAGGGTCTGTCATGGTCTGGGGCGGTGTGTCACAGCATCATCAGACTGAGCTTGTTGTCATTGCAGGAAATCTCAACTCTGTGCGTTACAGGGAAGACATCCTCCTCCCTCATTTGGTACCCTTCCTGCAGGCTCATCCTGACATGACCCTCCAGCATGACAATGCCACCAACCATACTGCTCGTTCTGTGCGTGATTTCCTGCAAGACAGGAATGTCAGTGTTTTTGCCATGGCCAGCGAAGAGCCCGGATCTCAATCCCATTGAGCACGTCTGGGACCTGTTGGATCGGAGGGTGAGGGCCAGGGCCAAAATGTCAGTGGAAGAGTGGGGTAACATCTCACAGCAAGAACAGGCAAATCTGGTGCAGTCCATGAGGAGGAGATGCACTGCAGTACTTTATGCAGCTGCTGACCACACCAGATACTGACTGTTACTTTTCATTTTGACCCCCCTATTTGTTCAGGGACATATTATTTGATTTCTGTTAGTCACATGTCTGTGGAACTTGTTGATTTTAATATATTATAACCAAAATGTAACCTTTATGTTGAGCTTTGCATGTCTACCAGAAGTTGATGCTGTTGCAATACAGCCTCTTGCTAGCTTGTTAGCATAACAAATAATAGTTAGACATTTTACAACTTTGTGTTTCGGAAATTCGGACTGTTTAGAGCACACACTTCCCGCTCTGGCCAAGGAGCAGGGTTGATCCAAGCTCTCTGACCTCACAAAGGCAGTCAAGCACCCAAGATAACTGGCTAAATTTGGCTAGCTTGCTTGCTACTTCCAGACACAAATAAGAGAACACATTCTCACTTTGACCATTTACTCACCAGAGCTGTTTAGGCTTTTTTCATGTTATCCAAAGCGTCGGTGACTAACTGTGCTGCTGGCAACAATTTCATTATGTTCTTTCCCTGACGTTTACTCACCATTCATAAATTCATCAGTTATTCTGCGCTCTGGTACATTCAGAAAAGAGTGTTCTGAAATCCTAACAAATAGCCAGAGTGAATTGACAAAGCACCCTATTTATACAATGTCCATTGAGAATGCACAACGACTATACCATTTAGCTAAGCTAAGAATGACGTGAATAATCAAGTCAATAATAGTTGGATAGTTGGATAGCATATAGTTAATATACTAGCAAGTTTGATGCAATGATATGCTAAGCGGTTCATAAGGTTAGCGTAACCAACAAATTTGTCAGCCAACATTGTCAAATCAACACAACTTGATTTGAAAAGTAATTCCTTAAAACATTGCTCAACATTTTCTTACCATTTGTCATAATTAGTTAAAACAATGAATTAGTATTTATGACCAATAAGCATACTACATACTCAATTCACTTCAGAAATAGTACGGTTAGTGCAGCTGTGCTGAGTATATTTTCTAATCTTGGTTCTCTAGTTTTTCTCCTCTGCCGATAGAACGGTGACATCAAAATGCTGATGCAAAATGCTGACTTTCATTTTTTGTCATTGTGCTAACTCACAATAGCATCTGAATTCTTTATTAGATTTGAATTTTCCATCAGCACGGAAATGCTGCCGAATTTTATCCATAATTAGATTTTTTCTGCCCATGTTTTAGCCGAATTGGTAGAATGCTCTTGCTCTTCTTTCAGTACCGCTATGGCTTTGCTATAGTTTACCTCTTCCTGACCGTGGCCAAAGTGTTTAGATTTACTCACTCACCACTCTAATATATGCCAATTTAGCTATTTTCTAAGGTAGTGATACCCACTTCCCTAGATACTAGTTATGGTATGCGCCTTTTAATTGGTAACGGTTTCGATACCTTGTATTAGAACCAATACTGGAACATCTGCCAATTTACGACTGGAGAATATGTATTCCTTTATTTGATCACACAGTGCAGCCAGTCGGGCTGATGGGGTCCCTCGTCCGTCCATAATATAAATGTCTCAGCAATACATACACTCAGGAAAAAAACACAAAAAAAACAAACAGTATTTTGTTATGAACATCTTCCTTTCTTGTAATTTGAAAAGAGCAATTTCTCTTCCATCAAAATATTTTTTTACTCTATGTAATTTTAAAACTTGTTAGGCCTAGGGGTTCCACTAGCGGTACCCCTCGACATCATCCGCTCAAAAGGCAGAGAGCGAAATACAAAAATATTTTTTTGAAATATTTAACTCATACATTCACAAGTGCAATACATCAAATTAAAGCTTAACTTCTTGTTAATCTACCCATCGTGTCCGATTTCAAAAAGGCTTTACAGCGAAAGCACACCATATGATTATGTTAGGTCAGAGCCTAGTAACAAAAACACATACAGCCATTTTCCAGCCAAAGAGACGAGTCACAAAAAGCAGAAATAGAGATAGAATTAATCACTAACCTTTGATGATCTTCATCAGATGGCACTCATAGGACTTCATGTTACACAATACATGTATGTTTTGTTCGATAGTTCATATTTATACCCAAAAATCTCAGTTTACTTTGGCGCGTTATCTTCAGTAATGTTGTGCCTCAAAAACATCCGGCAAATTTGCAGAGCCACATCAATTTATAGAAATACTCATCATAAACTTTGATAAAAGATACAAGTGTTGTGCAAAGATTTATAGATATACTTCTCCTTAAAACCTGTTAAAGATACTGGTTCCCATTTGGGAATCTACCCCCCCACGTTCAGCTGGAACGGTGGCGCATGGAACGCAAAAATATTCTTAGAAATATTTAACCTCCACACATTAACAAGTCCAATAGCTCAAATGAAAGATAAACACCTTGTTCATCTAGCCAGCAAGTCAGATTTCTAAAATGTTTTACGGCGAAAACATAGCACATATATATGTCAAACCACCACCAGACACAGCTCATTTGAATAGCCAAAACATACAATCAACAAACGCAGGATTAAAAAATAAATCATTCACTAACCTTTTGAAAATCTTCATCAGATGACAGTAATAGGACATGTTACACAGTACATTTTATTTTTTTCAATAATATGCCTTGTAAATTTTCACTTACCTTTGATGATCTTCATTAGAATGCACTCCCAGGTATCCCAGTTCCACAATAAATGTTTGTTTTGTTCGATAAAGTCCATAATTTATGTCCAAATACCTCCTTTCATTAGCGCGTTTAGTTCACAAATCCAAACTCACGAGGTGCGGGTAAGTCCAGGCGAAGGTTCAGATGAAAAGTTCAAAAAGTTATATTACAGTTCATAGAAACATGTCAAATGATGTATAGAATCAATCTTTAGGATGTTTTTAAATCACACATGTAAGATACTCAATTAAAGCTACACTCGTTGAGAATCCAGCCAACATGTCAGATTTTTAAAATGCTTTTCGGCGAAAGCATAAGAAGCTATTATCTGATAGCATGCACCCATCTGAACCAGTAGGAAACAAAAGAGTTAGCGTAGCAGGCGCTCCACAAAACGCTGAAATAAAATATAAAATATGCATTACCTTTGACGAGCTTCTTTTGTTGGCACTCCAATATGTCCCATAAACATCACAATTGGTCCTTTTTTCGATTAATTCTGTCCATGTATACCCAAAATGTCCATTTATAAAGCACGTTTGATCCAGAAAAAAACAGCTTACCAAAACACAACGTCACTACAAAACATTTCAAAAGTTGCCTATAAACTTTGCCAAAATATTTCAAACTACTTTTGTAATACAACTTTAGGTATTTTAAAATGTTAATCTGTATTCAATACAGCCAGTAAACAAACCATGCTCCTTTTTTCGTCTTGCGCAACTCTCAACAGTGTAACCTTGTTCCAGGATGTGCTTCTTCTTCGTTGCACAAATGATTAACCTCAACCAAATTCCAAAGACTGGTGACACCCAGTGGAAGTCGAAGGAACTGTAAAATGGTCCCTATCAAATATCCCTTGGCAAAGACAAAAGAGGGAACGGTCAGAGGCAAAAAAGAAAAAAAATCTGAACAGTTAGTCCTCGGGGTTTTGCCTGCTACATAAGGTCTGTGATAGTCACAGACAGTTTTAGAAACTTCAGAGTGTTTTTTATCCACACCTACTAATCATATGCATATCATATATTCCTGGCATGAGTAGCAGGAAGTTGAAATTGGGCACGCTATTTATCCAAAAGTGAAAATGCTGCCCCCTATACCTTAACAGGTTAACATAAATCATTAATAATATTCCAACCAGAGAATTCCTTTGTCTTTAGAAATGCAATGGAACGCAGCTATCTCTCAAGGGCGAAAGCATGATCAGCTCATGGCATTCTGCCAGACCATTGGCTCAAACAGCTCTCTTTCTCTCCCCCTACACAGTAGAAGCCTCAAACAAGGTTCTAAAGACTGTTGACATCTAGTGGAAGTCTTAGGAAGTGCAATATGACCCCATAGACACTGTATATTCGATAGGCAATGAGTTGAAAAACTACAAACCTCAGATTTCCCACTTCCTGGTTGGATTTCTTATCAGGTTTTTGCTTGCCATATGAGTTCTGTTATACTCACAGACATCATTCAAACAGTTTTAGAAACTTCAGAGTGCTTTCTATACTAATCTACTAATAATATGCATATATTAGCTTCTGGGCCTGAGTAGCAGGCAGTTTACTCTGGGAACACTTTTCATCCGAACGTGAAAATGCTGCCCTCTATCCCAAACAGGTTTTAAATGTTGTACCCACATGGTAGTCCCTCCTGTGCACATTCATAACCAACTGTTTACCAGTACACCAATTAATTACTTTTGTTTCACAATGTTAATATATATATATTTTTTTTCTTTACATTTATTTTGTATTTTTTTCCCTGGAGGAATATTTTTTCTATCTCAGGATTGTGCCCTAGAATCACATAACTCGTAACCATGTCATATCATCCGAATCTGGACCCTTTCTTTCTAAAATTATCTGCCGAAATTGTTGCCACCCCTATTACTAGCCTGTTCAACCTCTCTTTTGTGTCGTCTGAGATTCCCAAAGATTGGAAAGCAGCTGCGGTCATCCCCCTCTTCAAAGGGGGGGACACTCTTGACCCAAACTGCTACAGACCTATATCTATCCTACCATGCCTTTCTAAGGTCTTCGAAAGCCAAGTTAACAAACAGATTACCGACCATTTCGAATCTCACCATACCTTCTCTGCTATGCAATCTGGTTTCAAAGCTGGTCATGGGTGCACCTCAGCCACGCTCAAGGTCCTAAACGATATCTTAACCGCCATCGATAAGAAACATTACTGTGCAGCCGTATTCATTGATCTGGCCAAGGCTTTCGACTCTGTCAATCACCACATCCTCATCGGCAGACTCGACAGCCTTGGTTTCTCAAATGATTGCCTCGCCTGGTTCACCAACTACTTCTCTGATAGAGTTCAGTGTGTCAAATCGGATACCATTCTGTATACTTCTGGCCCTTCTTTGGACACTGTGTTATCAACCCTCCAGGCAAGCTTCAATGCCATACAACTCTCCTTCCGTGGCCTCCAATTGCTCTTAAATACAAGTAAAACTAAATGCATGCTCTTCAACCGATCGCTACCTGCACCTGCCCGCCTGTCCAACATCACTACTCTGGACGGCTCTGACTTAGAATACGTGGACAACTACAAATACTTAGGTGTCTGGTTAGACTGTAAACTCTCCTTCCAGAGCCATATCAAACATCTCCTATCCAAAGTTAAATCTAGAATTGGCTTCCTATTTCGCAACAAAGCATCCTTCACTCATGCTGCCAAACATACCCTTGTAAAACTGACCATCCTACCAATCCTCGACTTTGGCGATGTAATTTACAAAATAGCCTCCAATACCCTACTCAACAAATTGGATGCAGTCTATCACAGTGCAATTTGTTTTGTCACCAAAGCCCCATATACTACCCACCATTGCGACCTGTACGCTCTCGTTGGCTGGCCCTCGCTTCATACTTGTCGCCAAACCCACTGGCTCCATGTCATCTGCAAGACCCTGCTAGGTATCTCAGCTAGGTATCTCAGCTCGCTGGTCACCATAGCATCTCCCACCTGTAGCACATGCTCCATCAGGTATATCTCTCTAGTCACCCCCAAAACCAATTCTTTCTTTGGCCGCCTCTCCTTCCAGTTCTCTGCTGCCAATGACTGGAACGAACTACAAAAATCTCTGAAACTGGAAACACTTATCTCCCTCACTAGCTTTAAGCACCAACTGTCAGAGCAGCTCACAGATTACTGCACCTGTACATAGCCCACCTATAATTTAGCCCAAACAACTACCTCTTTCCTTACTGTATTTAATTTATTTATTTATTTTGCTCCTTTGCACCCCATTATTTTTATTTCTACTTTGCACATTCTTCCATTGCAAATCTACCATTCCAGTGTTTTACTTGCTATAGGCCATCAGACTGTTAAACAGCCACCACTAACACTGAGTGGCTGCTGCCAACACACTGACACTGACTCAACTCCAGCCACTTTAATAATGGGAATTGATGGGAAATGATGTAAATATATCACTAGCCACTTTAAACAATGCTACCTTATATAATGTTACTTACCCTACATTATTCATCTCCTATGCATACGTATATACTGTACTCTATATCATCGACTGTATCCTTATGTAATACATGTATCACTAGCCACTTTAAACTATGCCACTTTGTTTACATACTCATCTCATTTGTACATACTGTACTCGATACCATCTACTGTATCTTGCCTATGCTGCTCTGTACCATCACTCATTCATATATCCTTATGTACATATTCTTTATCCCCTTACACTGTGTACAAGACAGTAGTTTTGGAATTGTTAGTTAGGTTACTTGTTATTACTGCATTGTCGGAACTAGAAGCACAAGCATTTCGCTACACTCGCATTAACATCTGCTAACCATGTGTATGTGACAAATAAAATTTGATTAGATTTATTGTATTTACTTTGCCACCATGGCCTTTTTTTGCCTTTACCTCCCTTATCTCACCTCATTTGCTCACATCGTATATAGACTTGTTTATACTGTATTATTGACTGTATGTTTGTTTTACTCCATGTGTAACTCTGTGTCGTTGTATGTGTCGAACTGCTTTGCTTTATCTTGGCCAGGTCGCAATTGTAAATGAGAACTTGTTCTCAACTTGACCTTCCTGGTTAAATAAAGGTGAAATAAATAAATAAATACAAATCCCATGGCTTTTTCTCTGCTTCAACAGAGAAACACAACGCCTGTATCTAACCAGGATACTTCTGATTCAACAAAAAGATCACATTCGGAATCGTCCCCTAGTCCTACAGGGTCCCCCTGCTTTAACAGGATGTTTGTCCTAGAATTACTTCTCAGACTTTCCCTATTCAGAAATAACTCTGCTACAACAACATTTCTAACTAAGGGTGTCTTTGCTACAACAAATAAATAATGTACACAATCTGTTCTTAGAACAGGATTTTTGATGATGTCTCACCCTGAATTTATCTGTCCGGAATGACGTAACCACTCACTGACACTCCCGGCAGGTCCGAGGAGGGTCCCCCTCTGCTCCGTTTTAGTCGTGGCTCAGGGTACCACACACCGTCTAACGGAGCCCCTGCATGCAGTCTCTCGGGAGTAATCAGCAAGCAGAGTTAGCATTCCCAAAGGGAAGAGACACTGCAGATTCTTTCAAACACTTTATCATAAGATTTTCAAAAATGGAGAATCAACTACCCACTCAACAGTGCATAGTTAAAAAGCTCAACGAACAGTGCCAGTTCAATGCTTTTACAGAGAAAATACCTTTCTGCAAGGTTCCATACATATTACTTTCTGTAGATAGAAAACCCACAGGATTTCACAAGCTGCGATTGCACCCAAACGTCTCTTAGCTGTAATCCCAGTCTTATGACTAAGTCCCACCAAGACAAGTTTGTATCAGGTTAGAGAAAACACTAGCATATAATAGAATATTCTTTAAGCAGGAAAACATGGGATAGCATGACTAATTATGTCATTTTCCACGACAATACACAGTTCTTGTATTTACATATAACAATAGCAACAGGAATATTATTTAAGTGAAATAAGTACTTGTTCTGACTTACATTTGGTCAAAAACTCACAAATATCCCTGCAAATGAAAACAATCTGATCTCCACAAAAGCCAACCTAACTAAGAAATGTATCCTGTAGGTTGCCATGGTGAATAATCCAATAATAATTGGTAAGACACATAAAAGGAAACATCAAAGAGTTTACCGGAATCTCTAAATGAAAATAGTGGCAGATCAATAAAATGTCCTTGTACAGTGGTGGATCTAATTAAATTTAGAGGATTCTAAATTCCTATATAAGTGGCTTTTATGCAATTACAAAGCAGAGTTAATAATAAATGCATATATTTGTAGGAGTTGATGCATTTTTTTGTGGGGACAAATCTGGTTTTAGAGTACTTAAGCATACATTGCAAGTTTGCACATTTTGGCCTTTAGGACTATGACTGACCACAGCAACTACTGTGAATAAAAACAGAGCATCTACAATGTTACAAATATATTATTGGATTTGATTTTCTTTAAACTCTTTTCAAATGTATATGTTTATTAAGCTACTGTGCAGTCTGACAAGTAGACATAGCCTACAGTACATAGTAAATATGGTAAAGTGCCTAATTCCTTACATAAGGGAGAGCAGGTCATGTCCAGTACTCATTAACTCTGTCTTTAACGCTTTTCGGGTTGCATCAGTCATGGACATAAACTTCTGAGACACAGTATTAATGACGAACACCCAGAGATTCACTGGTAAGCTACATTTTCATCTGGATCCATCCCAGTTGGTATTCTGTGTCCACTCGTGGTATTTCCATTCGGTTACACATCCTTGGAATAGCAGAACAGCATAACGGTTTGAACGGCCTGGTGAGCAGTTCGTCAAGTTCTGTTGTCTGAAGAGGAATATAAATGTCAGGGTGAACCGACGACCTGATGAACCCACACTGTATGTTGACTCTGCCTGTCGGAGGTGGAGTTCCAGAGCTCACAAGTGTGACTGGCATGGATTGTGACTCCATCTCGTTCCTTGCCCTCTTCAACGCGCCATTCTCCGCCTGACTCTCCGCCAATGACGAGTGACTCTCCACCAATACCGTCTGGCTCTGGACCAATGCATCAGCTGTCTCGCGTATCTCTGCCCTCAGAAAATATTTATTTTCTGCTAGTCTGCCTTCAATGCTCGATCTCATTCTTCTTAGTTTGAATCTGATCCATGTGCACCTTCATCAGATGAGCCGAAGGGTACCACTCTGAACCCCCATCGAAAACAGTGGTCTATGATAGAAACGGTCGATAAATTAAGAATTAAAAGTGACTCCAACAAACAAATGCTGCGAACAGAAACACATTTTAAGAATCTAGCCAAACCGCTTTCTTGTTAACCATGCGTTTTTTGGTGAGGCCTGTTGTCCAGCCCTTTGTCCACTGATCTCCACAGATGGTTGTACCCGCAAACACCAGTCTCAACGTCAACAGTGAAGAGGCGACTCTGGGATGCTGGCCTTCTAGGCGGAGTTGCTCTGTCCAGTGTCTGTGTTCTTTTGCCCATCTCAATCTTTTCTTTTTATTGACCAGTCTGAGATATGGCCTTTTCTTTGCAACTCTGCCTAGAAGGCCAGCATCCCGGAGTTGCTTCTTCACTGTTTACGTAGAGACTGGTGTTTTGCGGGTACTATTTAATGAAACTGCCAGTTGAGGACTTGTGAGGTGTCTATTCCTCAAACTAGACACTCTAATGTACTTGTTCTCTTGCTCAGTTGTGCACCGGGGCCTCCCACTCCTCTTTCTATTCTGGTTAGAGCCCGTTTGCACTGTTCTGTGAAGGGAGTAGTACACAGCGTTGTACGAGATCTTCCGTTTCTTGGCAATTTCTCGCATGGAATAGCCTTCATTTCTCAGAACATGAATAGACTGACCAGTTTCAGAAGAAATGTCTTTGTTTCTGGCCACTTTGAGCCTGTAATCAAACCCACAAATGCTGATGGTCCAGATACTCAACTGGTCCAAAGAAGGCCAGCTTTATTGCTGATTAAAGGCCTCTGTACGCCTATGTAGGCGTACATATTTCATAAAATATCTCTCGTTTCCAGCTACCACATTCATTTACAACATTAACAATGTCTCCACTGTATTTCCGATTAATTTGATGTTATTTTAATGGACAACATTTTTTCTTTCAAAAACTTTTTTCCCAGAACGTTAATTAATTAATTAACATACATTCTCTTGTTTTGTGCTGTTCTGTAGTTTTGAACCAATGATTCATCTGACAAACAAACAACTTTTTGTACTACAGGCCCAGGCATTGATCAAAGCTGGCAAGACATTCAATGGCATCATCTTCACAGACGAATCAACTGTGGCCCTTGATAAATTTTGTCAAAATTGCTACAGAAAAAGGAAGAAGATCAATCAAACCTAGTCCCAAGCATCACCTCAACCTCCATGTGTGGAGTGCAATTTCTCACCAGGGACCAGGCCCCTATTTGATTTTTGATGGTAAATTTAGCTATTTACAAAACAAAAGGTACATAAAATATTGTGGCCTACACCTCACGGACTGCTATGTGTTCCACAATAATTCACTGTGGCCTCCTTTTTCAGGCTCAAGTTTTTTTTAGGAAGAAATCATCAAGATTTATGTTGGACCCTATGTCAGAGGGGTTTTTCTGGGACCACATCGTTTTTTTCAAGGTAGGATTATAGCAATATTTTGTTATGTTTAGGCCTATTTACATTAACATTTCTAATATTGTACGTAATGTTGACTGTTAGGCTACATTTCTTTTTTTCTTCTTCAAATGCAGACAATGACCCAAAACCCACTGCCGTCTGGGTTTGCATTGCAAATGAGGGCATAAACTTGGTCAACACACTCATGTCACCTACGGTAGGTCTACAGTATATCTAACAAAAATGTTCTTGTCTCTACATGTAGGTCTCCTGATTTAAACCCGATCAAACTTGTTCGGCATCAACTGAAAACATTCACCTGTAACTCTGCCAAGCCTGCAAGCAAAGATGAACTGGTGAAGGCCATCAAGACATTTTGGCTTGAGAAACTGACGATACAACAATGCAACAAATACATCTCAGCAAGGTTTTACCCGTGGTTGTGGAGCTGGGGGGGAAGTGCAACTAAAATGTAGCTGAGAAATACATTAGTTGAAATAAACATGTGCATTTTCAAAGTATTTTATTGTTATTTTATTAACAAAAGCATAAAGGTGTTGATGAACGGATCCTGTAAAGTATACTGTATGCTTTATCTGACAGTTACATGAGGTTTTGAGTTAGAAATGTAAAACTTTAGAGTACTTAAGCATTGAATACATTGCAAGTTGGGAGGATATCACACCTACAGCAGCCGGGCTATTATATTAACATTTTGTAAAAGAAATTGATGTATGAAGAGTCTATTGTCCTGCTAATAGCCCATCATGTAAACATTGTTTGCATGATGGGCTACACCTGCTACAGTACACTTGTGAAAAACAAGTGTTCAAAAACATGTTTTCAAAACACCTCCAGTTGTCCATCACTAGTGTAAATAAAAACACAGCATCTAAAGTGGTACAAATATACTATTGAATTCGATAAAAATTAAACAAATTCACATAATCCTTGATGCATTTTTCGTTAGTGCAAATCTGGTCTGTGATATTGAGCTGAAGATCAAATAAATGAGTAAACATAAAGCTTGCAACATGCATCTGATTATTCAATATGAATAGGATTTATTTTGTTTACATTCTTCATTGTAACCACAATGTCACAAATAATTGAATACACACAACATGAGCAGATCAACTTGGTCAAACAGTCAAAACATTTACTTATTAAAGACTATCAGAAAGAATGTTGGTACTTATTTATTTAGATCCAAAGCCATTAATGAGTGAATAATCCATTAATAATTGATATGACACAGTTCTCGGAACTCATTAAGAGGCGGCTTCTAAATGAAAATACTTGCAGATGTCACGCCTGACCTTAGAGATCCTTATCCTTATCCTTATTTATCAGCCACGCTCAAGGTCCTAAACGATATCATAACCTCCATCGATAAGACAATGTGCAGCCGTATTCATCGAACCTGGCCAAGGCTTTCGACTCTGTCAATCTCCACATTCTTATCGGCAGACTCAACAGCCTTGGTGTCTCAAATGACTGCCTCGCCTGGTTCATCAACTACTTCTCAAACAAAGTTCAGTGTGTCAAAACGGAGGACCTGTTGTCCGGACCTCTGGTAGTCTCTATGGGGGTGCCACAGGTTTCAATTGTCGGGCCGACTCTTCTCTGTATACATCAATGATGTCGCTCTTGCTGCTGGTGATTCTCTGATCCACCTCTACGCAGACGAAACCATTCTGTATACATCTGACCCTTTTTGGACACTGTTAACTAACCTCCAGATGAGCTTCAATGCCATACAACTCTCCTTCCGTGGCCTCCAACTGCTCTTAAACGCAAGTAAAACTAAATGCATGCTCTTCAACCAATCACTGCCCACACCTGCCTGCCCGTCCAGCATCACTACTCTGCACGGTTCTGACTTTGAATATGTGGACAACTACAAATACCTAGGTGTCTGGTTAGACTGTAAACTCTCCTTCCAGACTCACATTAAGCATCGCCAATCCAAAACTATTTCGCAACAAAGCATCCTTCACTCATGCTGCCAAACATACCCTCGTAAAACTGACTATCCTACCGATCTTTGACTTTGGCGATGTCATTATCAAAATAGCCTTCAAAACTTTACTCAGCAAATTGGATGCAGTCTATCACAGTGCCATCCGTTTTGTCACCAATGCCCCATATACTACCCACCATTGCGACCTGTATGCTCTCGATGGCTGGCCCTCGATTTCATATTCGTCGCCAAACCCACTGACTCCAGGTCATCTATAAGTCTTTGCTAGGTAAAGCCCCGCCTTATCTCAGCTCACTGGTCACAATAGCAGCACCCACCCGTAGCACGTGCTCCAGCAGGTATATATTTCACTGGTCACCCCCAAAGCCAATTCCTCCTTTGGCCGGCCTTTCCTTACAGTTCTCTGCTGCCAATGACTGGAACAAACTGCAAAAATCACTGAAGCTGGAGACCCATATCTCTCTCACTAACTTTAAGTACCAGCTGTCAGAGCAGATCACTGCACCTGTACATAGCCCATCTGTAAAAAGCCCATCCAAGTACCTCATCCCCATACTGTTATTTATTTGATTTATTTTGCTCCTTTGCACCCCAGTATCTCTACTTGCACATTCATCTCATGTACATCTATCACTCCAGTGTTTAGTTGGTATATTGTAATTATTTCGCCACTATGGCCTTATTTATTGCCTTACCTCCCTTATCCTACCTCATTTGCACACACTGTACATAGACTTTATCTATTGTGTAACTCTGTTTTTATTTGTGATGCACTGCTTTGCTTTATCCTAGCAAGGTGGCAGTTGTAAATGAGAACTTGTTCTCAACTAAATAAAGGTTAAATAAAGTTGAAATAAAAAATTAAGATTTTTTTTTTTTTGTCCCTGTACTGTAGTTCTAATTCAATTTAGAGGATTGGAGGATACGAAATGAATATCTAAGGGGCATTTTTCATTAGGGCAAATCTGGTCTGTGAGAATATCTAAGGGGCTTTTATCAAATCAAATTTGATTTGTCACACACACGTGGTTAGCAGATGTTAATGCAAGTTTAGCGAAATGCTTGTGCTTCTAGTTCCGACAATGCAGTAATATCCAACGAGCAATCTAACCTAACAATTTCACAACAATTACCTTATACACACAAGTGTAAAGGAATGAATAATAATATGTACATAAAAAAATATGAATGAGTGATGGTATAGAACGGCATAGGCAAGATGCAGTGGATGGTATAGAGTACAGTATATACATATGAGATGATTAATGTAGGGTATGTAAACATTATATGAAGTGGCATTGTTTAATATAGTGGCTAGTGATACATTTATTACATACATTTTTCCATTATTAAAGTGGCTGGAGTTGAGTTAGTATGTTGGCAGCAGCCACTCAATGTTAGTTATGTCTGTTTAACAGTCTGATGGACTTGATATAGAAGTTGTTTTTCAGTTTCTCGGTCCCTGCATTGATGCACCTGTACTGACCTCGCCATCTGGATGATAGCAGCCAGTGTCTCGGGTGGTTGTTGTCCTTGATGATCTTTTTGGCCTTCCTGTGACATGGGGTGGGGTAGGTGTCCTGGAGGGCAGGTAGTTTGCCCCCGGTGATGCGTTGTGCAGACCTCACTACCCTCTGGAGAGCCTTACGGTTATGGGCGGAGCAGTTGCTGTACCAGGCGGTGATACAGCCCGACAGGATGCTCTCGATTGTGCATCTGTAAAAGTTTGAGTGTTTTTGGTGACAAGCCAAATTTCTTCAGCCTCCTGAAGTTGAAGTGGGGCTGCTGCACCTTCTTCACCACGCTGTCTATGTGGTTGGACCATTTCAGTTTGTTCGTGATGTGTACGCCGAGGAACTTAAAACGTTCCACCCTCTCCACTACTGTCCCGTCGATGTGGATAGGGGGGTGCTCCTTCTGCTGTTTCCTGAAGTCCACGATCATCTCCTTTGTTTTGTTGACGTTGAGTGTGAGGTTATTATCCTGAAACCACACTCCGAGGGCCCTCACCTCCTCCCTGTAGGCCGTCTCATCGTTGTTGGTAATCAAGCCTACCACTGTAGTGTCGTCTGCAAACTGGATGATTGAGTTGGAGGCGTGCATGGCCACGCAGTCGTGGGTGAACAGGGAGTACAGGAGAGGGCTGAGAATGCACCCTTA